>NC_090728.1:57421308-57443808 GCF_036898095.1 Palaemon carinicauda | reverse complement strand
TCGGCTAGATGGCCATACCCATCCTTATTTGACATGGTATGAACCTAGGCTAAACTGAGCAAGGGTCTTTCAACCTCAGAAGTCAAGTGTAACTGGCTGAGTTTCAGTACAGTCAACAGGGCACTCTCCAATAGAGTTAGATTTCAGGACACTGAGTCACTAGAGGTAAGATTCCTCTACCATTTTTATAGTTTATATCAATAAAACCTTGAGTGGTCCACATCATATGCTCGTAGCGGAGAGACTTTGCTTGGGGACGGCAGGGATCCCACTTTGGTTCCTGGGACAAGGAGGATACAGTCTGTAGTTTTGGCACACGGTCTCTCATATCTATGGGATCTATCTATCACACACTGACACTGGGGTTCATTGGATAATGGAGTGTGCAGTTACACAGTATGGTACGGTAGGTTTAGGATGGAATGGGTCTAGGTTTTAAGGAAGTTTAACGGTGAAAGGGGCTACAAGACTGGGCATTACCGTCTAATATTCACTTTTTATGCATGCGATGCACTATTCTTACACACGGTAGAGGGAGGGCATTCCTGAACCTGACTGCCTTTCAATTTCGCATGCAAGAAATGCACAAATTAGTCAATATGCAAATGATATCTTGCTTCAAGGGATTTCTTTGGAAATAGTCACGGGTGGTGGCACTTCGTATTTTTCTGGCGAACACCACTGGCTCGTTTCAGGCGTGATTTGATTTCCTTTCCTTCCGCACATAACCACTCGATTTTCCTCTGTTGAAATTATGCATGAACCATCAATTATTAAATGCTGCAGGACACACCAAATTTCCTTACATACGAGACATGAGACATGCATTGAAGGCTTTGAAGGAAACTGGGAACTCAAGATGCAAGGTGCCCCAATGCATGATAAATTATTTTGTCTAGATAATAGGCCTTACATAACTATAAATAGAGTGGTTTTACTATTCACAACCGTTGATGCTTTATTTCCCAGTTGAAAAAGGATGAAGTGATGAACGCCTAAAAGGTTTCACATCTTGAACTCTGGCCGGACGAGTAGCTGAAACCCAAGGTGTTCACGAACAAAAAGAAAAGTTCAAAAAACGATATAAAATAACTTGGTTAACAGTGTGAGAGGTATTTACGAAACATCTTGACTAGGAAAGACAAAAGTGCCAAAGCATTTATATTCATCCTCTTGTTATTTAGTCTGCAAAATCCAACGTTATTTAAAGTTTTCTGAAAATAAGCTGTCATTAAATGTATGGTCCTAATTTTGAACTTCCAATCAAGGCTTGTGAAATGGCAACGATGAATAATTACTAAGTCCTGTTCACACGATCGAGCAAGCCCGACGGGCAAACAGTGATACCAGGCCACAATGGTTAGTGAAAAATGAGGGTTGATGACGTCAGAAGTGGGAAAATAAAGGTAGGGATCTGACAACACTGTATGTCAGATCCCTGTCTGTGGTTTTCCAGCTTCTGACGTCATTAACCCTCATTCTTAATAACTATTGTGGTCTGGTATCACTGTTTGCCCGTCGGGCATGCTCGATCGTGTGGACAGGGCTTTACTCATCCATGTGTTCTGTAGATCAAATTCAAAGAAATTTTATAACCTGAAGATTACCTATCTATGAAATTATATCTTCATGACATGTAGATGAATTAAAGAGCATGTTTTTATTGTTTTTTCTCTCATCGATTGGATTTAATCCAAGTTTAAAGCTATCAATCTGTCACCCTACTCTAAGTCTGCAAATGTCCAATAAGATGTAAGTGTTGAGGTTGAAATTATAAACTATGGAAAATCTGATACTATCTCTAATTTCAAAATTCGCAAATAATTGGTAGAACCAAGTGTAAGGAAATAGTAAGAAGTTACTCATCATTCATATTAATGTAAAAAAAATATTAATTGATCGTTTGGGTACTGATTTTTTGGTGAACATATAAATTGATGTAGCATTTTGATCGTCTGAGTACTATTTTTTTTTTTTAATGGAAAACTATGACAAAAAAAAATTGATATACATACGATATAATACGTGAAAAAACAAAAATTGTTTAAAAAATAATTAAATGTATCTTTGTAATCTGTAATTCAACAAAGCCTGAGGAGCGACTGGAAATTTAGACAGAAATTGTAGTTTTGACTTTCTTAAATAAGGCATCAGAAAAAAGTATCATAAATAACTGTATGGGAGGGTTTCAAATATAAATATACATTTTGCTCGAGTGATTTTTTTAAAGTAATTTTGAGGAACTCTAAAAACAATGCATTACAAAAAAAAAAAATAATAATAATAATATTCTCGATTTTAACTGTAAGATATACCAACGAATCTATCAACTTCTTACAATTTCTTACACCTTTTAGCTCAATGCTGTCTCAATGTAATATGCCTCTAAAAACTATGTATCTAAAAGACAACAAAAATATTCTCTATTTTAACTAAGATACTCCCAACGAATCTAGTAACTTCTTACAATTTCTTATACCTTTTAGCTAAAGTATTATACAATGGCTTCCATTACCTAGGCCTAGGCTTGATTTTTGTTTTGTTTTGGAAAAGAAGCAACTGCTCGATATTTTACTGACCTAATATCCATGGCCTATAGAATTTTTGACCCCCTGGATATATGGAACACATTTATGCTAATGCCATATTTTGCAAATACCATCATTTTGATATAGAGTGATAAATATGAATTTTGGGATTCTTTTGTACCTAGACTTTGGCTTGAATTTTTACTGACCCAATATCCGTGAACTATAAAATTTTTTACCACTAGATTGTATGGAACACAAATTTATGCTAATAACCTATTTCGAAAATACCATCATTATTTAGATATAGAGAAATAAATCTAAATTTTGAATTTTTTTTGTAATGTTATTTTGTTATCTACTTGGGAAAAATTATAACCATTGTGTATAAATATGATAAATGACTCTTCTGTAACACCTCCTAGTGTGTTTTGGATATATATTAATTTTTTCATTCCGTGAAATTATAATAAAAAATAATGATATGAATATTTACAGAACGTGTGAATGAGTGTGATTTTACATTCTTGGGTAACAGATACTTGTGCGCGTTTATTTGTATATATTTACACTTCAGTGGAGAGCATTGACACATACATTTACCACATATATGATATTACACATTTATACAGTATAATGTGTGTATGTGTATATATATATATAAGTTATATATATATATATATATATATATATATATATATATATATATATATATTACATATTATATATATATATATATATATATATATATATATATATATATATATATATATTATATATATATACACACACACAAATATATATATATATATATATATATATATATATATATATATGTATATACATATATATAAATATATATACATATATATATAAATATATATACATATATATATAAATATATATATACATATATATATATATATATATATATATATATATATATATATATATATATATATATATATATATATATATATATATATATATACATATATATATATATATATATACATATATATAAATATATATACATATATGTATAAATATATATACATATATATATATATATATATACATATATATATATATATATATATATATATATATATATATATATATATATATATATATATATATATAAATATATATACATATATATATTTATATATATATATATACATATATATATATATATATATACTGTATATATATATATACATACATACACACATACATATACATACACACATACATATACACATTACACATACACACGAATTCCCTCCTAGATTTCACATCTAGAATTCACGTCTATTTCGAGGCAAGAGATGCTCGCATACCGTACTAAGACATATTCAGACACACGTCTACATAAAAAGGAGCAGGAACATATGAAGCAATATGAATTTTGCCCTTAAAAGCTTCTGGTCTGGTTAGAAGGATGATAAATCGAATTTTCCTTCTCTTTGGACCAGACAATACAGTTAGACTTCCCAAGTTTCTGCTGGGTATAGCTTTTATGCAGTATTGGCGACAGTCTTTTGTTTCGACTAAAATCTGGGTAGTTTTTTCTTTTGTTTCGATTAAAATCTGGTTAGTTTTTTCTTTTGTTTCGACTAAAATCTGGTGGTTATTTTGGTTGTTTCGACTAAAATCTGGCAAGGTTCGAAAAGCCTAGTTATTTTTTCTTCATTTAGACTAAAATCTGGTAATTATTTTGGTTGTTTCGACTAAAATCTGGCAAGTTTCGATAAACTAATTATTTTTGCTTCATTTAGACTAAAATCTGGTTATTATTTTGGTTGTTTCGACTAAAATCTGGTTAGTTTTTTCTTTTGTTTCGATTAAATTCTAGGAAGTCTCGACTAGAATCTGTTTAGTTTTTCTTTTGTTTTGATTAAAATCAGGTAAGTTTAGGCTAAAATCTGCTAAGTTATTCTTCTATTTCGAGTAAAATCGAGTTTTTTTCTATTGTTTAGAGTAAAATCTGGTAAGTTTTTTTTTTTGTTTCGACTAAAATCTGGTAAGTTTCGACTAAAATTTTCTAATTTTTTTCTGTTGTTTCGACTAAAATCCGGCCAGTTTTTTCTTTTATTTCGACTAAAATCTGACATTTTTTTCTTTTATTTCAACTAAAATCTGGTAAGTTTTGACATTGCCAGAGTTCAGTTTTGGTTACATTTAACTATCAAATATAGGTCTATCATCACATAAATAAGATAATTATAAATAAAAACCCTAATTTTTCGATTATTCCATAATAACTGTTGCAAACGATGTTCGATCTAAAAAAGTTACCTAATTTCGTTAAAAATAGCCTTGAAGGTTGAACATATTTAAAAAATAAACCAGTTTCCAGGTTACTCAATATAGATTTGTACTTAATTTACTACGAATGCATAAATTAAAATGGTAAAGGAAAGCTTTTTCGGCATAGGATGAAGCTATCAACCTAAATTTGTAGCTTACACACACACACACACACACACACACACACACACACACACATATATATATATATATATATATATATATATATATATATATATATATACACATAGCTAAATCTATAAATATATATATATATATATATATATATATATATATATATATATAAATATATATCTTCATATATATATATATATATATATTATATATATATACCTATATACATCTATATATCTATATATATATCTATATATATATACATATATACATACATGTGTGTATGTATGTTTGCATGTGCATATGATCGCGCGTTAAAGAACTCTATGCAATGGGAAAGAAAAGACACGAAGAACAATTCGAATCTTATATAAAAGTGCACTAACAGACGAACAAACGGGGTGATTGGAACGATAGAAAGTCGATATGCTCAGAGGGGAGCGTCACATGAAATATGACTTTTCCTGTCAAGGCTTATAGGCTTAGGGAGGTCATAAACAAACGGATTGAATTTTCGTCAAGTTTGAACCCATAGTTCCTTCCAAAAAGCCTTTGTCTATGGTCCCCCTGAGCTGTTTTGATTTTTTCCTTTTCTGCTATATACTGTTAAGATCAGTAAATTCACTTATAACATTGAAAAATAACTTTGGAAGTATGTAGTGGACCGTGATAATTCTTATGATGATTCTGCTTAATAAATAATGTGCTTAAAACACAGAAAAATAACTTTGGAAGTATGTAGTGGACCGTAATAATTCTTATGATGATTCTGCTTAATAAATAAAGTACTTACAATAATGAAAAATAACTTTGGAAGTATGTAGTGGACCGTAAAAATTCTTATGATGATTCTGTTTAATAAATATTGCTCTTACAACAGTGAAAAATAACTTTGTAAGTAGATAATGGACCTTAATAATTCTTATGATGATTCTGTTCAATAAATAATGCTCTTACAACAGTGAAAAATAACTTTGGAAGTATAAAATGGACCAAAATAATTCTTATGATGATTCTGCTTATTAAATAATGTGCTTAAAACACTGAAAAATAACGTTGGAAGTACGTAGTGGACCGTAATAATTCTTGATGATGATTCTGCTTAATAAATAATGCTCTTACAACAGTGAAAAATAACGTTGGAAGTAAAAAATGGACCGAAATAATTCCTATGATGATTCTGCTTCATAAATAATGTACTTAAAATAATGAAAAATAACTTTGGAAGTATATAATGGACCGTAATAGTTCTTATGATGATTCTGCTTAATAAATAATGTACTTACAACACTGAAAAATAACTTTGGAAGTATATAATGTACCGTAATAACTCTTATGATGATTCTGTTCAATAAATAATGTACTGAAAACACTGGAAAATAACTTTGGAAGTATATAAAGAACCATAATGATTTTGATAAGGAAATACCAATAGCAGTAGGCCTAAACATTACGATAGTAAGGTGATAAACATTTTAAACAATAAAAAAAAGCTACTGTTCCTAAAAGGCTCTACTTCGCATTGCTCCACAATCCCTAGTTAACTATAATATCCTCTCTCACCGTTATTTTAAGTTTAAGAACCATATCCTGTATTTGTTACCAATGGTAACTCTACTTTGGTTCACATTTCAGCCGTTCAGATAACATAGCAACCAGGTATTTATTTAGATATTTCACATTTCCAATGAAGGAAGAAGTCTCAATTAAAATATGTTTTTACACCTTTCTTCTACTACAATTAGTCCCAATTGAAATATGAAATCTTTTTACACCTTTCTTCTACTATATTATATGTTTTTACACCTTTCTTCTACTACAATTAGTCCCAATTGAAATATGAAATCTTTTTACACCTTTCTTCTACTATATTATATGTTTTTACACCTTTCTTCTACTACAATTAGTCCCAATTGAAATATGAAATCTTTTTACACCTTTCTTCTACTACAATTAGTCCCAATTGAAATGTGAAATCTTTTTAGACCTTTCTTCTACTATTTTATATGTTTTTACACCTTTCTTCTACTACAATTAGTCCCAATTGAAATATGAAATCTTTTTACACCTTTCTTCTACTACAATTAGTCCCAATTGAAATATGAAATCTTTTTACACCTTTCTTCTACTACAATTAGTCCCAATTGAAATATGAAATCTTTTTACACCTTTCTTCTACTACAATTAGTCCCAAGTGAAATTTGAAATCTGTTTACACCTTTCTTCTACTACAATTAGTCCCAATTGAAATATGAAATCTTTTTACACCTTTCTTCTACTACAATTAGACCCAATTGAAATTTGAAATCTTTTTACACCTTTCTTCTACTACAATTAGTCCCAATTGAAATATGAAATCTTTTTACACCTTTCTTCTACTACAATTAGTCCCAATTGAAATAAGAAATCTTTTTACACCTTTCTTCTACTACATTATATGTTTTTACACCTTTCTTCTACTACAATTAGTCCCAATTGAAATATGAAATCTTTTTACACCTTTCTTCTACTATATTATATGTTTTTACACCTTTCTTCTACTACAATTAGTCCCAATTGAAATATGAAATCTTTTTACACCTTTCTTCTACTATATTATATGTTTTTACACCTTTCTTCTACTACAATTAGTCCCAATTGAAATATGAAATCATTTTACACCTTTCTTCTACTACAGTTTTGTCCCAATTGAAATTTGAAATCTTTTTACACCTTTCTTCTACTACAATTTATAGGACTTGAGCAATCAAGAGTAAAAGGCTGGATAGGCAGACAGCGATAGACCTATCAGAGGAAAAGAAATAAAAAGTGCATTAGGTCAAATCCCAGAAGACCTAAATAGGTTTTTTTTTTCTGTCAATATTTCACTTTGATTAACATAGCAATATTACAAAATACATTCTGAGATGTAGGTGCAAAAATTTACCAGTCTACGATGACCTGTGAGTAGTATTCCAGGTATTTATGGGGAAATACCTGTGGAATTAGATTTTAATTCAAGTTTCATCAAGCAAAACCCGTAAAATCTAGTTACCTATTCCTAGAGTGACATAAGAAAAAAACTAACAAAAGGTTAATAGACAAAGAAATATTAACCATCTAATCTAGGATTAATGTTAATCACTTCATTTTAGTTCTGGGATTGGGCCCTTCATTGAACACACAACTTAAAATAAGCCATAGGTCTAAGAGATCTTTTCAGGCTGTGGATTTAGTGCAATTCAACAGGCTAAAGGATTTGTTTGATCACAATAATGTCTAGGTTTGAGTTGTTTGAAACATCACAGTCGTTTGCCATTCAGTCAATAAAGCTACTATTAAACATCAGTCAATTATTATTAGACTTTACGCTAAATTATGTATCCTGTAAATTCTGTAGCACCGTTGGTAAAACTTGTTTTTTTCATTCATTTGACTCCACATCCACTGAATTCACACAGGTGCAAAAAAAAAAGTGTACACAAACACACACATTCCTTATAAAATCCACAAGGACTCTTCATATTTTTCTAGTTCTAAATTGTTTTTTTTTTAATGGTGAGACGGTTTTGTGTTCTTGATAGAACTCTCAGGGAAATATCAATATAGATCAATGATTATATCTTCAATTCCATAAACCTTGAACCTGTATATTAAACTGTGGAGGCTCTGTCTTAGTCTGTTCTTATTCATTGTGTATGTGGTGTCACCTTAATACAAGCTGTAAGCCACAAAGATACTGAAAAAGTAGAATATTTAATCTTTTCTGCAATTGGCAGTTTTATAACCATTCATAATAATGGCAGATACATACAAAGAACTTAGATTAAAATGAATTCAAATGAGCATAATAAAAGCCGTATAAGCCACAGATACTGAAAAATTAAACATTTAATCTTTTCTGCAATTGACAGTTTTTTGATAATGACAGATGCATACAAGGAACTTAGTTCAAAGGAATTCAAATAAGCACAACAGACACACAGTTATGCCAATTTAAAATACAAATTATAGGTTTAAGGAAATCAAATATATTCACTACCTATATTGAAATCACTTAAGAGACACACGATGCAGAAATCCAGCTCTTGAGGGCGTCTTTATCTTGAGGTGTTTCAATACAGTGTTCCAATGCGGCAAAGGAAAATCACACAATAGGTCTACAGTCAAACGTACCGCGGTGTAATTTGATGTGGTGTCTAAAAGCTTCTGATTTCACAGGCACATTACACCATGCACAGTCAGTCCCTCCTTATAAGGCATGTCCAGATCTTGTGGTGTCCTCAACTGACTTGTGAATCTTCGGGGATTTCAGTGACGTCATCACAATTTTACAATAACGGTTTACTATTACTGATAAGTTCAGGCCCATGCTTCCAATCATATTTTCTTACGATCAGTTATACAATGTTACTTTTTTATATGTTATTTCTTTTTAATTGCGGTGTGCATGCTTACGGTTTCTTGGTAAAGGTGCTACCATCGTAAATGCTTTTAGTTAAATGTTAAAAAGATATTTTGAAAAGATAATTTTAAAATTAACGGTCAAACACACATAGACCTATGTTGGTTAAACATAGACCAACGTAAAGAAAAATTATTAACAGCAAGACCACAATTTCCTCTGCTTTTGGAAATTCATTGTTAGTAAAACCAGTGTAAAATTTAAAAGCATTTACGATGTAATATTTCATAGAGGCTGTCACATTTCATTATCATGCTAGAGAACAGGGGTAGAATTCCTTTGGGTGTGTCATCCAGTAGAAAAAGGTGTGGTGGCGAGTGAAGTCGGTATTTTGTGCCATTAGAATATCTTCTTAACTATAAAAAGGCATTTTATATAGAAATTAATGATATATAAAGTTTTCACTGATGAATAAAAATGAAAAAAAAAAGCAATTTTGCACTGAATGCATCAGTTCAGAAATTATACATTTCACGTAATCTGAGTTCTAATGGCACGAAATACTGGAGTGTTTGTTTATATGCGTGATTTATTAGAGAGAGAGAGAGAGAGAGAGAGAGAGAGAGAGAGAGAGAGAGAGAGAGAGAGAGAGAGAGTATCATATGAGACTAGCGCGGTGCAGAGGCAATTCTCACTGAAGGCGGTAGTGGTGAGAGAAAACTCATTCAATGAAAAATGAAAAAAAAAGGGGGAAGGGACTCAATCAATATCCTGCGTAAATAAAAGTAATAGTAGTGATTTTAGTAGTAGTAGTAGTAATAGTAGTAGTGGTGTCATTAAAAGTAAGAAATTGAAATATTTGACTCATAGAGGCTATGATAACGTTCGCATCACCTGAGTCACTGATTTTTCTCGCCTTTCGCCACTTCCACCCAGGAGATTTAACCCCTGCAACGCGTGCAAGGATGTCATTATTGCAGAGAAGGTCATTATGAAGGTAGTAAAGTATCCGTTTTAGGGTTAAGGCAAATGTACATAAACATATGCAAACATATATACATACATACATAAATACAACTATATACATATACTGTATATATATATATATATATATATATATATATATATATATACATTATATATATATATATATATATATATATATATATATATATATATATATATATATATAAGGGACATACAGGAAGGGATTATAAGGTTGTTTACATGAAATAATGCTTATTACAGCAAAATTTCATACTACTTTTCTAATTATATAATATCAAATTACTGCTTTTTTTTAATAGAGGGTTACCATGCTCGGGAAATCTAAGCAAAATAGATATAGCACCAAAAAATATATAAAGGCTGCTTAAAAATATAAAAAATATATCAAATATAAAAAAATGAGTTTTTAATAAACTGTTGAGTCACATATATTAGGTTAAAAGATTAGCATGAGTTATAGTACACATTTAAAAAACAATTAGTTTTTTTAATGAAAATGCAGCAACAGCGAAGACGTATTACTATAGTCCATTTCTTTTAGCGATGCATATTTGCACCGACTCGCGCGGTGCCCTTTTAGCTCGGAAAAGTTTCCTGATCGCTGATTGGTTAGAATTATCTTGTCCAACCAATCAGCGATCCGGAAACTTTTTCCGAGCTAAAAGGGCACCGCTGCGAGTCGGTGCAAATATGCATCGCTAAAAGAAATGGACTATAGTAGAGCTCTCAGACCAGAGAAGAAAGCGATCTATAAGAGAAACACCACTGAAATATGTCCACCAATAAATACTTACGGGAGAAGCACCACTTCTCAGTCTTGAAGGCGTACAAGACTATGAGGGTGACTAAGACGAGGATGACGAGGCAGCCGATGACTATGCCGATCACGGTGGACATGGACACCGGCTCTGCTGAGGGAGGGACACGCTGTAGTGGGGGCTTGTCTACAAGTCCTGGTTGGGGAGGGGAGGGAAGAAGGCACCGGGTCGAATCACCAAAGACCGATCGTATATTAGTCCATTGCAAAATATTATATCACTTTTTGAACGCTTGCTAAGTAATGCTTTCAAATGTGTGTTTGTATGTATGGATGTGGTTATACTCAATTCTTTTTTTTTTTTTTTTACTGAGGTGCATTTGCATAGAGTCGCAGGGCTGATTGGTCGGATTTGCACCGACTCGCAGGGGTGCCCTTTTAGCTCGGAAAAGCTTCCTACTAGCTGATTGGTTAGAATTATTTTGTCCTACCAATCGGCTCGCATGGGTGCCCCTTTAGCTCGGAAAAGTTTCCTACTAACTGATTGGTTAGAATTATTTTGTCCTACCAATCAGCGAGCATGGGTGCCCTCCTAGCTCGGAAAAGTTTCCTACTAGCTGATTAATTAGAATTATTTTGTCAAACCAATCAGCTATTAGGAAACTTTTTCGAGCTAAAAGGGCACCCCTGTGAGTGAATGCAAATGTGCCTCAGTAAAAGAAATTGAGTATAGATGCAGGATTTCGTGGTACACATCGTTCTGAGGAAGGGCAACCTGTTGCAGCCCTTCTATACTGCGAGTGACCAAACAGATAGCTTATGGAGCTCGCTGAGCAGTAAGGGTGCGGCAAGGAGCCCTGTTACACTCTTATTGTGCTGCGAGTGACCAAACAGATAGCTTAGGGAACTCGCTGCGCATTAAGGGTGTCACGAGGAGGTGCACCCTGTTACACTCTTACTGTGATGCGAGTGACCAAACAGATAGCTTAGGGAACTCGCTGCACAGTGAGGGTGTGACACGGTGCACTTCCTCAGAGAGAGGTGTGCCCGGAATTCCTGCATCTAACTGTACTTATCTGTGCATGCCTACAAGCTTACGCATATCAGTATATATGTCTGAATATAGAATATATACATACATAAATACAATCTTATTCCGCATGTATACGGGATACATGTATTATGTACTATATGCATATGCAGTAGACATACAGATATGTATCCAAATTTTAAGATTAATATATTTTCATGAACAATCAACAAAGATATTTTTTATGGTTATTTCATAGAACAGGTCCAGTGCAGCTAATTAAATATAAAATCAGTAAGGCAAATATACGTTAAATTACATTCAAATTCAGATGCTGCCAAAACAGAGAATGTAAACATCAACATTTAACATGAGTATTTGGACCAGAGCAATGTAGTATGTGTAAATGATGTAATATAAGTTGAAATAATTAGTTTCGTATATCGAAAGTAGTTTCAAGTCTTACTTAAAACAGTGAACAAATCCTGAACATTTTAGGAAACTACCTCATGAGATTCCAAAAGTGATATAATATATTGAGTTAATATTAACATCCATGCCATGCTTAGTAAATAAAATAATCAAGATATCAAACTTTTTTCACTTAAATTATATAGAACTATGCGAGACAAACTTTTGCAAGCGAGATTTTTTTTTTTTTTTTGACTGAGAACTTTAGCGATGAAATAAAAAAATTGAAAAAAAGTGAAATGGACTAATACACACAAATTGTAGCATGCTGGTCCTTTGAACAGGTGCCAAAAAGTTCCGTCATAACTTAGTGCCAACTCTCGTAAGAGTGAAGGAAAAATAATTAGCCCAAGCAGTTATATGTGCTTCAAGGACTTTCGAAAAAAAATAGGAATAAAACTTATTGGCTTCTGTTACCTCCCCATATTACACAGGATACAAAGCGCACATTCAAGTGAGACAACACAACAGAAATATAAATAAAGTATGAGGAATGCCATTAAAAATACCATGTTGAACAAAAATGGCTTGGTTTAAAAAAAACGTATCTCAATATTTTTCAAAATAAGAGAGATTTTGATGTATATACAATTTTTTTTTCAGTGTAACATCATATAAAAAGAGAAATAAGTGATCTTCAAAAAAATGTAATTTCATTTTTCTTATGTTTAGAAGCCACTATGCTTCTAAGCATGGCCTCTTAAGCTAAGCATTAAAATAAACAAGAGGCTTTTTGGTATGTATATACAATTGTTTTCAGTGTAACATATCATAAAATAGAGTAATAAGTGATCTTAATAAAAGGCGATTTTATCTTCCTCTTTTATGCTTAGAAGATGCTTCTAAGCATGGCCTCCGAGCTAAGCAATAAAATAAACAAGAGAGACTTTGATATGTATATACAATTGTTTTCAGTGTGACATCATCACATCAGAAAAGAGAGAGTAAAAAAGTGATTTCATTTCTTTTATGCTTAGAAGCCACTATGCTTTCAAGCAGGGCCTCCGAGCTAAGCCTTAAAAAAACCCACCGTTGACTGACAGGCTCACGGTATACTGATCCGCGCCCTTGTCATTTTCCACGTTGAGGTGGTAGTCCCGGGCGTCTGCAGCATCCGCGCCCTGGACCCGAAGGCGAGCGGCGTAGCAATCCTCTCTGGAATCCTGCTGAGAGAAGGATAGGAGTCAAATATCTTGGAAGGGTTCGGAGGGAAGGAGAGTTTCCCGTATATTTCGTGGTGAAGGTGAATGTCGTCCAGAAAGTTTCTGGTAGAAGGGGGCACTGGCGAAGAGTGTCAGTTGGGTAGATAGAGAGAGAGAGAGAAGAGAGAGAGAGAGAGAGAGAGAGAGAGAGAGAGAGAGAGCTTGAATTGAATGTTTAGTGGACCTCAGTGAAAATAAGATCCTAGAATGTCTTCGACAAAGACGAGCCGTAATGAAGAAATAAAATCAGTGAGAGAGAGAGAGAGAGAGAGAGAGAGAGAGAGAGAGAGAGAGAGAGAGAGAGAGAGAGAGAGAGTAGCATGGTAGTATAAACACTAATTTTATAATAAAACTGACATTCGATATACTGTACATATCAAGCACTATAAAGTCTTAATTCATAATAGCATCTTTATTTTTATATGATTTAAGATGTGTCATATTTCTAAATGAAACTTATAATTAATATAATTTTTCTAGTAAATTCCTTTATGTCATGAATTAGATATTGTATCATATAATGGTTACCTTTTGAATATCAGCTGTTTATTGGACAAAAATATTTAAACATTCTTATGTACCAATATATGATTTTTATGTTTTGTCAATAAAATCTAAAATATAATTTATGCCAGTAAGTTAGTCGATTATAATTCTCTATGATTGTGTACGTTAAACTTCAACTCGTAAACTCCTAAAATGTGTTTTGTTTTACGGTATAAACAAAAAACAAAAACAAAGTATTCTAGATGACTATATGAATATGCTCCTGAACTTCAAAGGATAATTGGGCAGTAATATATGAACATTTATAAGGAAATATATATATATATATATATATATATATATATATATATATATATATATATATATATATGTATACACATATATATATATATATATATATATATATATATATATTTATTTATATATATATACACACACACACACACACACACATATATATATATATATATATATATATATATATATATATAATATATATATATATATATATAATATATATATATATATATATATATATTTATAGTCATGTCATCTCATGTGTATGTCTCCCCGGACATCTAACTTCATGATATATTTAATTAGAACTTCCTCAGTGGAAATCTTACTTAATATAAAAATTTCCAAGAAAATTGTTTTTACCAATTTGTAGTCACAGGATATATATAAAAAAAAAATTGTAAACAATATAAGGATAAGTGATTTAAAAAGCCAGTTAATTATATTGATAATTTACTATCGGCGAAATCAATAAAAAAAAAACCAAGGCTGAAATCAATGGTTGTTTTTATTTATTTATTTATTTATTTTTTTTTTTTTTTGCAAAAGTAATGTTTGCAATAGATGGATGGGAAACTAGACGCATGGTTTAATCCCTTCCAATTCGCAAATCCTCTGGAGAGAGAGAGAGAGAGAGAGAGAGAGAGAGAGAGAGAGAGAGAGAGAGACCCTGGATCTAATAAAACAACCAATTAGCGCTCTACATTAAAACTGTTGACACAAGAGCCTGAGGTTAACTCCAATTACCCAGAAGCCTTTGCTGCAACGGGGCCCCCAATTACTGTGGAAGTCCCTCAACTCAGATGAGGCCAAAATACACACACACACACACACACACACGGGGGGGGGGGGGGGCACACAAGGGGGCGGGTTGTCGCAGGCAAGGAGAGAAGTGGGAAAGGCTCAAATCGGAAATTCTTTTTTTAGCGCATTAACCCTTTAGCCGTCAGAGCTGAAGTGAATGGGGTAGTCACTCAAAATAGCATTCATTATGGCTGATTTCGGCAATAGGCTTCACAGAGGGATGGGACATTTTAACCTTGCAATGTTTTGTTCATATTCACTGCAATGGCCTTGTTATTTTCAAGTTTTGATAGTTTATATATGAAAGATTTATTCTAATGTTATTATTGTTCTTAAACTTCTTGTAGTTTTTCCTTATTTTCTTTCTTCACTGAGCTATTTTCCATGTTGGAGCCCTTATGGCTTATAGCATCCGGCTTTTCCAACTAGGATTGTAGCTTAGCAAGTAATAATAATAATAATAATAATAATAATAATAATAATAATATTCTATCTGGTGTACGCGACCCGCCACAAATGACGGCTAAATATTTAGATGGATATGCATACACAGACACACAGATTCAACACTTTCCATTATGGTATGATAAACATTAAAAAGCTTATCATTTGATACATTTTTTTTATGACTTTGAACGATAAAATCAGAGAGAGAGAGAGAGAGAGAGAGAGAGAGAGAGAGAGAGAGAGAGAGAGAGAGAGAGAGAGAGAGAGAATTATTAGGATTTTTCATATAGTAAGTTATACAAGACCTAATATAAGTAAACCACAAGAATAAAAAAAAAAGTAAATTTGTACATCAAAATTATTTTATATTCAGTTTATTCTAACTACTAAGTGAATAGGTAAAAATTTTTAAAAATTTTATCATCCTCAAATTAAATTGTATGACTTTTGAAAGCAATTAAAAGGAGAAAAAGAAATACGAATATCTAATTCCCTTCGAAGGCAAAGGGAAAAAAAATAAATAATATATAATGGTATCAACGATATAGAAATTATTAGAACCAATAGACTCTTTACAGTCAATACATCTGCAAAGTATAAAACTTTGTCAATAAAATCAATCATCATCATCATCATCTTTTACGCCTATTGACGCAAAGGACCTCGGTTAGATTTCGCCAGTCGTCTCTATCTTGAGCTTTTAAGTCAATACTTCTCCATTTACCATCTCCTACTTCAAGCTTCTCCTCAGCCATGTAGGCCTGGGTCTTCCAACTCTTCTAATGCCTTAAGGAGCCCAGTTAAAAGTCTGTTGATCTACTCTCTCTTAGGGAGTGTAAAGAGCACGCGCAAACCATCTCCATCTACCGCTCACCATAAACACAAAATTTATGGTCAGAATTAATTCTTTCACGCTTCATACTCCTCAGCCATGTAGGCCTGGGTCTTTCAACTCTTCTAGTGCCTTGTGTAGGTCAGTTGAAAGTTGCGTGAACTAATCTCCCGTGGGGAGTGCGAAGAGCATGCTCAAACCATCTCCATATACCCCTCCCCATGATCTCATAAAATTAACGTTCAGAATTTTTTTTAACGGTGTGAACTAAAAGCAAATGATGGAATACATGTAATTTCAATGTTCAATTAAGATAATAGATACAATTTAAGTTTTCTACATAGGGGTCCTGTCGTGCAAGGTATGAGAGAGAGAGAAGAGAGAGAGAGAGAGAGAGAGAGAGAGAGAGAGAGAGAGAGAGAGAGAGAGAGAGAGAGAGAGAGAGAGAGAGAGAATCCTTGTCATGAAAAATGATAAAAATAGAAATGGGAGACCATAAGAGATAATTCCTGCTATTTGTTCGAAATGAAAATTCATGAATTTTGAGAGATAGGGATATACGAACATGGGGGAATTTATAATACAACAATCCATATACTGTATATTCTCTTGCTTGAGTGTACACTAGGGCACACTATTCTATGTAATTTCTCTTCCTCTTATCTTATTAAAGTTTTTATAGTTTGTATCGGAAATATTTATTTTAATGCTGTTACTGTTCTTAAAATATTTCATTTTTCCTTGTTTCCTTTTCTCACTGGGCTATTTTTACTGTTGGGGCTCTGGGCTTATGGCATCCTACTTTTCCAACTAGGGCTGTAGCTTAGCAAGTAATGGTAATACTAATACTACTACTACTACTACTACTGCTACTACTACTACTACTAATAATAATAATAATATGTTTACTTATTATACACATATATTTATACATTTACGTATATTCATATATGTTAATTTATACATATAACGATTCATATGTTGTAGAATTTTTATTGCAAAAGAGAATTCATCCATGATTGAGCATTTGAAGGATGAATATGGCAGTGACTGGCGTTTTGTACATCTGTAACCAATAACTATTGTAGAAAATGCTGAATGCTGAAGAATATATATATATATATATATATATATATATATATATATATATATATATATATATATATATAAATATATATACATATATATATATACATATATATATATATACATATATATATACATATATATATATTATATATATATATAATATATATATATGTGTGTGTGTATGTATATATATACACAGAAGCCTTAAATGCAATCTTCTCTGAATATGTTAATGATTAATGATAATCTCTGGTAACCATAAGACAAATCCAGGTCATTGCCTGTCGTTTATTCTATACTAGTGTATGCGACCAGTCAAAAATGACGGCTAAATATTTAGGTAGATATACACACAAAAGCACACGCCACTCCCTCTCACCAGGGTATGACTAATCCCTCTTTCCCATACCCGAGGGACGGGGAATGTTGGTGTGACCTGAAAGATAAAGATAAGCTACTGTGTGTGTGTATTATATATATATATATATATATATATATATATATATATATATATATATATATATATATATATACATATATATATAATTTATATAGGACATATCTGTTTTGACGCTGTTACTGTTTTTTAGAATGATATATTGTTAATTTATTCTCATCGTTTATTTATTTCCTTATTTCCTTTCCTCACTGGGCTATTTTTCCCTGTTGGAGCCCTTGGGCTTATAGCATCTTGCTTTTCTAACTAGGGTTGTGGCTTGGCTAGTAATAATAATAATAATAATAATAATATATATATACACACAAAAACCCACATACATATATACATACAGAAACACACACATATATGTATATAGTCAAGAACTCTGACTACCAGGGACAACATTTTCAAACATTCAGAAGAATCCTTTATTTTCACGTAAGGAGCGACCGTGTGATAGTCCTAATCCAGTCCCCCCCAAATCTAGCTAGTTTCCTCATTCCATTTGGATTT
The DNA here is from genome assembly GCF_036898095.1 of Palaemon carinicauda. NCBI lineage: Eukaryota > Metazoa > Arthropoda > Malacostraca > Decapoda > Palaemonidae > Palaemon > Palaemon carinicauda. Next base: position 57,425,052 of record NC_090728.1, on the reverse strand, counting down.
TGGGACAGTCCCAAGTCTTCAGGAGGTAATAAAAACGCCCAAACTGGAAACAACGATCGAATATCTGCCAGAAAATATGGCGGAGACCACTTACTAATGATCGTTTTGTTCGCGCGCGGATGTATGTTTGGGAGCGCACTCGTGTAAGTCGCCTGATCTCATCATTTATGTAAGTTCACCTGCGTCAACCGAGGTTCTCGGTGATGTTGGGAGGCCGACGGGGAGGGGGGAGGGGTGGAGGTCGTTACCCTATTGTGAGGGGAATGACGCTCATGACTAAATGGGAATGAGGGGAAAGGAGGGAGATAACAGGATGGTGGAAGGGGAGAAGGAGAGATATTCTAGTCTCTTGTACATATTCCGTTTGAAGGTTTAAAGGTCACTCAGGAATGGCAGAGGCAAGGGACAGTGACAACGCTCTAGAGACTAACCATATTATTATTATTATTATTATTATTATTATTATTATTATCAATACTTGCTAAGCTACAACCCTAGTTGGAAAAGCAGGATGCTGTAAGCCCAAGGGCTCCAAAAGGGGAAAATAGCCCAATGAGGAGAGGGAAAAAGGAAAAAAAATATTTCAAGAAGAGTAACAATATTAAAATAAATATATATATATAAACTATAAAACTTTAACAAAACAAGAGGAAGAGAAATAAGATGGAAATGTTTGCTCGAGTGTACCCTCAAGCAAAAGAACTCTAACATATGATCAGCTCCCAAGCCCCTTCACCATCCAAGCTAGGATCAGGGAGGGCCAGGCAATGGCTGCTGATGACTCATCAGGTAGATCTATAGGGTCCCCCAAACCCCCACCCTTAGCTCACAAGGATAGTGACGTTGCGGACACTACAAGAAACTATCGAGCTTGAGCGGGATTCGAACCCCAGTCGGGCAGATCGCTAGGCAGGAACGTTTCCAATAGACTACCATAACCCAATGAAATGATATACACATACATCATCATCATCATCATCTCCTACGCCTATTGACGCAAAAGGCCTCGGTTATATATCGTCAGTCGTGTCCATCTTGAGCTTTTAATTCAATACTTCTCCATTCATCATCTCTTTCTTCGCACTTCATCGTCCTCAGCCATGTAGGCCTGGGTCTTCCAACTCTTCTAGTTCCTTGTGAAGAACAGCTGAACGTTTGGTGAACTAGCCTCTCTTGGGGAGTGCGAAGAGCATGCCCAAACCATCTCCATCTACCCTCATATATATATATATATATATATATACACGCATACATACACAAAAGTAATAGTAATTTTCTTCTAAAATCTGATCATTACGGCATAAATACTTAATATTGGCTATAAAATCTACAGCTAGACGATCATGTGCCTTGCCATAAAACTAAACAAATTTAGTACCACAATTTTTCTATATAATCTACACTTAGGTGATCATCTTCCTTGCAATAAAATCAAATAATTTTAGTACCAAAAATTGGCAATAAAATCTACAGTTAGACGATCATCTACTTGCCATAAAATAAAAAATTTTAGTACCAGAAATTGGCTATAAAATCTACAGCTACACGATCAACTGCCTTGCCATCAAATTAAACAATTTTAGTACCAAATCCTTCATAGTCACATTGATGAGAGAAATACAAAAACAATGATTCAACTTTACATAGTTTTAGTGTAGAAGGATTTTTATTTCTTTTTATTTCAGGGAATTCTGATACAGAATGTTCAATCATCACAATCCGGGAATAAACTTTTCTGCAATTTTTAGAAAAGGAATAAATTTCTGCCAAGTAGACGTGACCCAGATACAAGTAATGAACGCGCGATGTAAAAAAAAAAAAAAAAAAAAAAAAAAAATTGATTTTCAATGATTAGTGTTTGATGAACATCGGCGTTATTCAACAAAAGATAATCAAAAGATGTACTAATGATAAATGTACTAATGATAAACTTTAAAGATAATCAAAAGATGTACTAATGAATATGGAACTTTCAAATAGGGAAGAGTCATTTAACGTTTTAATTGGACAAATTTCCTCTGGCTGAAAACAGCCTTTTCGAATAGCACGAATAACAATTATGAAATAAGAATAATAACCCCTTTCTATGGAATTTCCTTTAATTTGGGTAATACTTACTTAAGAGTAATACAAATTTCCATGGAATTCTCATTTAGATTTCTATAAAATACAAAAAATTCCAAGATTTCTATTCAGGCCAACGAAGGCTGATAGTATTTAAGGTTTAAAAGCCACTCATGAATGGCAGCGAGTATTTAAGGTTTAAAATCCACTCAAGAATGGCAGAGAGTATTTAAGGTTTAAAATCCACTCATGGATGGCAGAGAGTATTTAAGGTTTAAAATCCACTTAGGAATGGCAGATAGTATTTAAGATTTAAAATCCACTCATGAATGGCAGAGAGTATTTAAGGTTTAAAAGCCACTTACTCATGAATGGCAGAGAGTATTTAAGGCTTAAAAGCCACTCATGAATGGCAGAGAGTATTTAAGGTTTAAAATCCACTCATGAATGGCAGAGAGTATTTAAGGTTTAAAATCCACCCATGAATGGCAGAGAGTATTTAAGGTTTAATAGCCACTCATGAATAGCAGAGTATTTAAGGTTTAAAATCCACTCATGAATGGCGGAGAGTATTTAAGGTTTAAAAGCCACTCATGAATGGCAGAGAGTATTTAAGGTTTAAAATCCACTCATGAATGGCGGAGAGTATTTAAGGTTTAAAAGCCACTCATGAATGGCAGAGAGTATTTAAGGTTTAAAATCCACTCATGAATGGCGGAGAGTATTTAAGGTTTAAAAGCCACTTACTCATGAATGGCAAAAGATATTTAAGGTTTAAAAGCCACTTACTCATGAATGGCAGAGAGTATTTAAGGCTTAAAAGCCACTCATGAATGGCAGAGAGTATTTAAGGTTTAAAATCCACTCATGAATGGCAGAGAGTATTTAAGGTTTAAAATCCACCCATGAATGGCAGAGAGTATTTAAGGTTTAATAGCCACTCATGAATAGCAGAGTATTTAAGGTTTAAAATACACTCATGAATGGCGGAGAGTATTTAAGGTTTAAAAGCCACTCATGAATGGCAGAGAGTATTTAAGGTTTAAAAGTCACTCATGAATGGCGGAGAGTATTTAAGGTTTAAAAGCCACTCATGAATGGCAGAGAGTATTAAAGGGTTAAAATCCCCTCAGGAATGACAGAGAGTATTCAAGGGTTAAAATGCCTCATGAATGGCAGAGAGTATTTAAGGTTTAAAAGCCACTCATGAATGGCAGATACAGTAGTATTTAAGGTTTAAAAGACTCATGAATGGCAGAGACAAGTGACAGTGAAAATGCCTTAGCTAGAAGGACAATACTATAGAGACTGACCATCCATAGATATGATCAGCGACCAAGACCCCTCTCCACCCAAGCTAGGATCAGGTAGGGCCAGGCAACGGCTACTGCTGACTCAGCAGGCTCTTTCAAACAGTGAGTAACAACAGTATTGCAATTTCCCACTCACGCCCGAGGCCTCATCACGTACAGGAACCCCAAAATTTACATAAAAAAAGAGAAAGTTATCCTTTAAAAATGATGTCAGGATGTAACTATAAATCTTCATGAAAATATTTGATTACAAACGACGATGCTTGAGAGAGAGAGAGAGAGAGAGAGAGAGAGAGAGAGAGAGAGAGAGAGAGAGAGGGGGGGGGATAGCTGGCTGGCTGTGGAAGCCATTTCTTATTCTAAAATA
>NC_090728.1:57403808-57416308 GCF_036898095.1 Palaemon carinicauda | reverse complement strand
ATCGTGTGGCGGGGATGTGGTCTCCCATAGGTTTTTCATTGTTTCAAGTTTTGCCGCGCAAACTAGCGACTGTGGCAAGCGACTGTGGCTCTCTGTCGCTCATTCCCGCCACAGGCGTGGCGTGGCTTTGAAAACAATGGAAACCTATGGGAGACCACATCCCCGCCACACGATGCTGTGGCTTTGTGGCGCCACAGAGTCGCTAATGTGCTCCCGGCCTAAAAGTTTAAAGGCCACTCATGAATGGCAGAGGCAAGGGACAGTGACACTGTCCTATCAAGAAGGACAATGTCCTAGAGACTGACCACATATACTGTATGATTGACGCCCAAGCCTCCTCTCCATCCAAGCTGGGACCAGGGAGGGCCATGCAATGGCTGTTGATGACTCAGCAGATAGACCTATAGGCTCCCCCAAACACCCCATCCTTAGCTCTCAAGGATGGTAAAGTCGCAGCGACCAAAGGAACTAACGAGTTTGAGCGGGACTCGAACACCAATCAGGGACATTACCACATCGGTTATCATCAGTAGTTGGTAACTCTGGAGTACAATTTCTATAACATTAAATAACATTAACTATACTCAATTTTTTTTCTTATGAGGCGCATTTGCACCGACTCGCAGGGGTGCCCTTTTAGCTCGGAAAACTTTCCTACTAGCTGATTGGTTAGAATTATTTTGCACGACCAGTCAGCGATTAAGAAACTTTTCCGAGATAAAAGGGCATCTCTGCGAATCAGTGCAAATTCACCCCAATAAAAAATATTGATTATAGTTAATGTTATTTAATGTTATAGAAATTGTTAGTTTCTTTGGTAGCTGCAACCTCACCATCCTTGTGAGCTAAGGTTGGGGGGTGGGGTTTGGGGGAGCCTATAGGTCTATCTGCTGAGTCATCAGCAGCCATTGCCTGGCCCTCCCTGGATGCAGAGGAGGCTTGGGCATTGATCATATGTTATATATAGTCAGTCTCTAGGGCACCGTTCTGCTTGATAAGGCAATGTCACTGCCCCTTGCCTCTGCCATTCATGAGTGGCATTTAAACCTTTAAACATCTCCCGGAAAAAAGAAGGAATACGGTATAACCATATACTAATATGGCGGAATCTGAAATGGTTAATTCATTAATTATTTTGTTTTGCTGACGAGGCTTTGAAGGTACAAACGACTAGGAAATATAAATACTTTATCTACTAACTTCATTCCTATGTCTAATATCAACTGAGCCCTTGGCCTTGTAGCATCTTGCTTTCCCAACTGTAGTCAATTTTTTTAGCGAGGCAGATTTGCACCGACTCGCAGGGGTGCCCTTTTAGCTCGGAAATGTTTCCTGATTGCTGATTGGTTGGACAAGATAATTCTAACCAATCAGGTAGCAGGAAACTTTTTCCGAGCTAAAAGGGCACCGCTGCAAGTCGGTGCAAATGCGCCTCATTAAAAAAAATTGAGTATAGGGTTGTAGGTTAGCTAATAATAATAATAATAATAATAATAATAATAATAATAATAACTAAGAGTCGAGATTTTTCAAATTCCGTTTTATATTTACCAACGCGAAATAAATATATCATTAGTTCATCAGTAAGAATTCTTTATGTTTAATTTCTTCGTAATGATACCAGCAGCAAATAGAATATACCAATTAAGAAAATATAGTTTGACATATCGTTTAATTCAAAGATAGCAATTAAACAAGAAACAAAGGTATATATTAAACATAAATCTATAAATTGAAGGAGTGTAATCTGAGACGAGGTGATATCGACCGATTTTTCGAATACAATCCCCAAGTCTCTCTCTCTCTCTCTCTCTCTCTCTCTAAGGTAATGCTTTGTGAAATGCTCTCTCTCTCTCTCTCTCTCTCTCTCTCTCTCTCTCAAGTTACTGCTTTGTGAAATCTCTCTCTCTCTCTCTCTCCTCTCTCTCCTCTCTCTCTCTCTCTCTCGTCACTGCTTTTATAATGCTCTCTCTCTCTCTCTCTCTCTCTCTCTCTCTCTCTCTCTCTCTCTCTCTCTCTCTCTCTCAAGTTACTGCTTTTTAAAATGCTCTCTCTCTCTCTCTCAAGTTACTGTTTTGTGAAATGCTCTCTCTCCCAAGTTACTGCTTTGTGAAATGCTCTCTCTCTCTCTTTCTCTCTCTCTCTCTCTCTCTCTCAAGTTACTGCTTTGTGAAATGCTCTCTCTCTCTTTCTCTCTCTCTCAAGTTACTGCTTTGTGAAATGCTCTCTCTCTCTCTCTTTCTCTCTCTCTCTCTCTCTCAAGTTACTGTTTTGTGAAATGCTCTCTCTCTCAAGTTACTGCTTTGTGAATTGCTCTCTCTCTCAAGTTACTGCTTTGTGAAATGCTCTCTCTCTCTCTCTCTCTCTCTCTCTCTCTCTCTCTCTCTCTCTCTCTCTCTCTCAAGTTACTGCTTTGTGAAATGCTCTCTCCCTCTCTCTCAAGTTACTGCTTTTAAAATGCTCTCTCTCTCTCTCTCTCTCTCTCTCTCTCTCCTCTCTCTCTCTCTCTCTCTCTCTCTCTCTCTCTCAAGTTACTGCTTTGTGAAATGCTCTCTCTCTCAAGTTACTGCTTTGTGAAATGCTCCCTCCCTCTCTCTCTCTCAAGTTACTGCTTTGTGAAATGCTCCCTCCCTCTCTCTCTCTCTCTCTCTCTCTCTCTCTCTCTCTCTCTCTCTCTCTCTCTCTCTCTCTCTCTCTCGTCACTGCTTTTATAATGCTCTCTCTCTCTCTCTCGTCACTGCTTTTATAATGCTCTCTCTCTCTCTCTCGTCACTGCTTTTATAATGCTCTCTCTCTCTCTCTCTCTCTCTCTCTCTCTCTCTCTCTCTCTCTATTGACCTTATCTAAGAGTGACGCAAGGGTAGGCAGTAACTCATGTGACCTCTTGTAGCCTAAAGTGGCCTTCCCTCCTAAAGGGTAAGGGAGGGAGGGAGGGAGAGGAGGGAGGGAGCTAGAAGGAGTGCTGAAGAACCCTTCATTCCTCGTCAATGAAACTTTGTCTCTGACCTTCCAGCGAAGACACACAGAACACCATCGCTATCACCACATGTCATTTCCTGGGAGGAAAAGGCGTTGTAGTTTCTTCTCCGGGGAACTTAGAGAGAGAACTCAAGAGTCGTCAGGATTAAAGTCCGTTTCAGTCTGTTTGTTGAAGGACTTTTCATTTTAATTGTTATTTTTTTCTCGAAGTGAAATGACATGAGGTAGAAAATAATAAATTAATTTCTGTGTTAATTACAATGGTGTTTTTATTATCCTTGCCTTTGTTTATTGTTTCTTATAACATTTTCGGACTTTTCATTTCAATTATTTTTTTCTCGAAGTGGAATGACATGAGGTAGAAAATAATAAAAGAATTTGCGAGGATTACGTTAGTGTTTTTAAATTTATTTTTTTCTTATCCTGTTTCTTATAACATTTTCGGACTTTTAATTTCTATTCTTTTTTTTTCTCGAAGTGAAATGACATGAGATAGAAAATAATTTCTGGGCGAATTACAATGGTGTTTTTATTATCCTCGCCTTTTTCTTCTTATTCTGTTACTTATAACATTTTCGGACTTTCTTTCAATCCTGTTTTTTTTCCTTTTAAGTGAAATGACATGAGATAGAAAATTCTGTGAGAATTATGTTGGTATTTTTAATATTCTCACCTTTTTTTTCTTAATCTGTTTTTTTATAACATTTTTGGACACTTCATTTCAATTGTTTTTTTTTTTCTCGAAGTGAAATGACATGAGGTAGAAAAGAATAAAATAATTTCTGGGCGAATTACAATGGTGTTTTTATTATCCTCGCCTTTTTCTTCTTATTCTGTTTCTTATAACATTTTCGGACTTTCATTTCAATTTTTTTTTTCTCGAAGTGAAATGACATGAGGTAGAAAATTCTGTGAGAATTATGTTGGTACTTTTAATACTCTCGCCTTTTTTTCTTAATCTGTTCAGTCTGTTTGTTGAAGGAGTTTTCATTTTAATTGTTATTTTTTTCGAAGTGAAATGACATGAGGTAGAAAAGTAGAAAATAATTTCTGGTGCGAATTACAATGGTGTTTTTATTATTCCTCGCCTTTTTCTTCTTATTCTGTTTCTTATACATTTCGGACTTTCTTTCAATCCTGTTTTTTTTTCCTCTAAGTGAAATGACATGATAGAAAATTCTGTGAGAATTACGTGGGTATTTTTAATATTCTCGCCTTTATTCTTATTCTGTTTCTTATAACATTTTCGGACTTTTTCATTTTAAATTTTTTGTTTTTTCTCTCGAAATGAAATGACATGAGGTAGAAAATTCTGTGAGAATTACGTTGGTATTTCTATTATTCTGGCCTTTATTCCTTATTCTGTTTCTTATAATATTTTCGGACTTTTCATTTCAATTATTATTTTTTTCTCGAAGTGAAATGACATGAGATAGAAAAAGAATAAAAATAATTTCTATGTGAATTACAATGGTGTTTTTTATATCCTCGCCTTTTATTGTTTATTCTGTTTCTATAACATTTTCTGACTTTTCATTAACTTGTTTTTTTACTCGAAGTGAAATGACACGAGGTAAAAAATAATAAAAGAATTTCTGTAACAATTACGTTGGTATTTTTTTTATTCTCGCCTTTTTTTTTTTATTCTGGTTTCTTATAATATTTATTTTGGTTTGATATGACGGAATTATAAGGACAAAATTTTGCGTGGAGAATATTGCAATTAGTTTCTAAGATTTTTTATTTTCATTTTGAAGGGTGGTTTGAGCCAGGCCAATTAGCCAGAGAGAGAGAGAGAGAGAGAGAGAGGAGAGAGAGAGAAGAGGAGAGAGAGAGAGAGAGAGAGAGAGAGAGAGAGAGAGAATATATATATATATATATATATATATATATATATATATATATACATAAATATATTATATAGATACAGTGTATATATATATATATATATATATATATATATATATATATATATTTATATATAGTATTATATATTATACAGTATATATACTATATATATATATATATATATATATTATATATATATATATATATATATATATATACATACAGAGAGAGAGAGAGAGAGAGAGAGGAGAGAGTAGGAGAGAGAGAGAGAGAGAGAGAGAGAGTAAAATTGATAAAAAAACATTATTAATTAAACAGAAAGTTTAAGGTAAGACCCGACTCCTTCGATACAGTAGGAAGCTAAAATCTTGAAGATTTTGTAATATTTTAAATAAACAAGATATTTTTGCAAATTATCATGGTGATGTTTGCAATAAGATGAGAAAAAACAAACTCCACCATTATTGATTAATACGAAAATGTTAATAGCAATCCATACTGAGTACTGTACCCTTACATCAACAGATGTTTTCTATAGTCCATCTTTTTTAGCGAGGCATATTTGCACCGACTCGCACCGGTGCCCTTTTAGCTCGGAAAAGTTTCCTGATCGCTGATTGGTTGGACAAGATAATTCTAACCAATCAGCGATCAGGAAACTTTTCCGAGCTAAAATGGCACCGCTGCGAGTCGGTGCAAATCTGCCTCGCTAAAAAAAAAATTGACTATAATCTTGGATAGAGGAGGCCTCTGTACCATGTCTTCCATTGTCTTGGGTTAGAGTTCTCTTACTTTACGGTACACCTCAGGCGCAATATTTTGTTTCCTTATATCATTTCCTCACAGGGCTATTTTCCCTGTTGGAGCCCTCGGGCTAGTATCTTGTTTTTCCAAACTAGGGTAGTTGCTTAGCTAATAATAATAATAATGATAATACGCGCCTCCCTTCCTTCAGGCTGGAGTGGTTGAAATGGTGCTGGCTACGTCCTTATATTGAAACGCGTAGCTGTAAACTGTACTTACCTTTCTTTGTGTACTCATTTCGTAAAACTCTACATGAAACCCTATTTTGACCTACCTGAGATTCACAATATCATTACTATTATCTTATTACTTGCTAAGCCACAACACTAGTTGGAAAAGCAGGATGCTATAAGCCCAGGGGCTCCAACAGGGATAATAGCCCTGGGAGGAAAGTAAACAAGGAAAAATAAAATATATTTAAGAACAGTAACAACATTAAAAGAAATATTTCCTATATAAAATATAAAAACTCTAACAAAAATAAGATAGAATAGTGTGCCCGAGTGTACCCTCAAGCAAGAGAACTCTAACCCAAGACAGTGGAAGACCATGGTGCAGAGGCTATGGCACTACCCAAAACTAGAGAACAATAATAATAATAATAATAATAATAATAATAATAATAATAATAATAATAATATAAAACTATAATGTCAGTAAAGTTCCACTAACACAAGACTGGAAAACTAGGTACAGAGGCTATGGCACCACCCAAGACTATAGAAAACAACAACAATAATAATAATAATAATAATAATAATAATAATAATAATAATATACTACAATGACAGTAAAGTCCCAATTCATATTTCTATTGCAAAATCAAGAGCATTACCGATATTGTACTTGAAAATTTACCTCGGAAAACAAAAACGTCAGCAATTTCGATTTTATTTTACCCTCAGCACACGAGAAACGAATCAGACGAACTGGGGGTAAGTTTTGAATACTCTTCACACGGGACTCCTCATGACAGCCGGGTCCCGATACCAATCACCAGCAAGAAATGCAAAATCAGCATTTCTCGTCAAACGATGAATTAATTTCCAAATTCTCTTCGAGTTTATTTTTTGCCTCGTACACACTCTCTGCTACACACCACTTACACGAATACACCCCGTCCTGACTTGCAGGCGAGTAATAGCTATTCTTGGATTTTTGCCGTCACTAGGCCAATTAGTGTTATAATGCTCAACGTTATTGGTGATGGGTATCATTAACTAGTGTACGCGACCCGTCAAAAATGTGGGGCTGAATATTTAGATAGATATGTACATACACGCACACAGACTGAATCCTTCATACCTCCTCCCCCCCTCCTTTCCTAACTACAACCCCTCTCATCAAGGTGTGACTACTCCCTCTCTGAGTGTAATAAGAAATAATAAAATATATATATATATATATATATATATATATATTTATATATATATATATATATATATTTATATATATACATATATATTGGCCTATTGGAAACGTTCCTGCCTAGTGATCTGCCGGGCTGGGGTTCGAGTTCCCGCTCAAGCTCACCATCCTTGTGAGCTAAGGATGGGGTGTTTGGAGAGCCTATAGGTCTATCTACTGAATCATCAGCAGCCATTGCCTGGCCCCTCCCTAGCCCTAGCTTGTATGGAGAGGGGGCGGGTGCGCTGATCATATGTATGTATGGTCAGTCTCAAGGGCATTGTCACTGTCCCTTGCCTCTGCCATTCACGAGCGACCTTTAAACCTGTGGAGCTCCACGGGAGCCTGGCTACCAGAGGGAATCATTTGGAGTTAAGGAGGGATAGTGAAATAATACCAGATTCATATGTCAACACTAAACAGAGGAAATTTGTTTGCACAATTGACACAGTCAATATGGGGATAGGAGAGAGAGAGGAGAGAGAGAGAGAGAGAGAGAGAGAGAGAGGAGAGAGAGAGAGAGAGAGAGAGAGGACCTTGCAATGTGAATCGAAATAAAAAAAAATTTGTTAATAGAATTTTGTTTTTATTTTGCAGAAAATCGTACCTTTTGCTTAGTGACATTTCAAGCGACTTTACCAGATTTGAAAATACCTTCGTTGTTTTATCATTCGTGAAGATTCCACAGAAAAATAACTCTGCTTGATTATTATCTATACATTATTCAATGATAATTATGTTGAACAGACTGACATGTCTTTTGTATAGTTTATATATGAAAGATCTGTTTTAATTGTTGTTACTGTTCTTAAGATATTTCATTCTAATTGTTCATTACTTCTCATATAGTTTATTTATTTCCTTGTTTCCTTTCCTCACTGGGCTATTTTTACCCTGTTGGAGCCCTTGGGCTTAATAGCATCCTGCTTTTCCAACTAGGGTTGTAGCATAGCTAGTAATAATAATATTAATTATAATAATAATATTAATAATAATAATAATAATATAATAGGGAAAATTATGATGATAAATATAGGGATTTATATGAAGATAGTCAAACCAAAACACAAAATATTTAGGTCATAATTTGTACACCAAAATCAATGTTTTTGATACTACGGATGGAACAAAAGAACAGTAACATATTTGCTTCGACTCTCTCTCTCTCTCTTCTCTCTCTCTCTCTCCTCTCTCTCTCTCTCTCTCTCTCTCTTTGTATTCGTTCTTATTCTCTATCATTCAGTATGCGTACATAAATCGTTCTGTCTATCTGTCAGTACATATATATTTCTCGCCTCTCTCTCTCTCCTCTCCTCTCTCTCTCCCTCCCTCTCCTCTCTCCTCTCTCTCTCTGTATTCGTTCTTATTCTATCATTCAGCATGTGTACATAAATCGCTCTGTCTATCTGTCAGTATATTTATATTTCTCGCCTTTCTTCTCTCTCTAGTCAAATTTGTCCGCTGCTGGTCTCTCTCTCTCTCTCTCTCTCTCTCTCTCTCTCTCTCTCTCTCTCTCTCTCTGTGTCCGTTCTCATTCCTATCATTCAGTATGCGTACATAAATCGCTCTGTCTATCTGTCAGTATATATTTATATTTCTCACCTTTCTCTCTCTAGTCAAATTTCTCTCTCTCTCTCTCTCTCTCTCTCTCTCTCTCTCTCTCTCTCTCTCTCTCTCTCTCTCTCTCTCTCTCTCCCCAGTGATTTCAGGGACCGTAGTACCATATTAAGTGTTCGGTGTCACCCAGATAATAATTTCCCGAAGGTGTACCTGAAGTATCAAATGCCACAGTAAATTTCCTCTTTTAACCTGAAACTTCGATAATTTGATGACGGGGAGGTACTCCGGCGAGTCGTTTATCGGTCAAAAGTACTCTATGATATTCTATCTCTCCTAGATTTAAGTTAGATTTTAAATGAAACCGATTGGCTTTTCAGGATAAGATTTTTCCTATTTCCCATTTAAATTTTTTGTTCATGTTTATACTTGATGGTGTTTTCCTAAAATGATTTTATTCCAATTTTAAGAAATAGGCATGACAATATGATATTGGGTACACAATAGTGTGTGTGTGTGTGTGTGTGTGTGTGTGTATGTATATATATACATACATACATACATACATAATATATATATATATATATATATATATATATATATATATACATATATATATGTATATATATGTATATATACATACATATATATATATATATATATATATATATATATATATATATATATATATATATATATATATATATATATAAATTTTTCAAATCATCCCCAAACGTCCTTCAATAACTTCTATTTAAAAATTATCCATGAAAAGCACCACCTCACGAAAAATAGAAAAAAAATACTAAGAATGGGAAAATATATTTATTCAAAGGATCTATTCAACGGTCTTATTCACTCATTCATGATACGAAACAAATTATTAAGAATTCCCGATGGAAGGAAAAACATTCTAGGACCCCCCCCCCCCCCACAGATAATATATTTCCACAGATAATATATTTCCAATAGCGACCGCTCTTCGCAACCAATAAAGTTATGTTCATCATAATTTCTTCCCGGTTTCTTCGGCCGCTCTTATCTCTCATTGGAATGCCATTCATAATCCAAATAAGATCTCATTCTTTATCGTAAAAGAAAAAAAAATGATCTCTTTCACCATCCACCCACATGGGCGTCACCATTTTTCCATCATTTCTCGGTAATATCATCTTTTCATTTCACTTCCACCGCCGTGGATTGTGTGGGTGGTCAAATGTGGACTGATGATGATGATGATGATGTGTGTGTGTGTGCGTGTGTGTGTGAGGGAGGGTGTAGAACAGGAAGAGAGAGAGAGAGAGAGAGAGAGAGAGAGAGAGAGAGCGAGCGTGGACAACGTTGCAGATCAGTTGAACTTCTAAAGTTCAACCTTGCAGCAAATGTTTTTTATGTTGAACAGACTTGACGTAAGTCCTTTCATAGTTTATATATGAAATATCTGTTTTAATGTTAATGTTTTTAAAATATTCAATTTTAATTGTTCATTTCATCTCATCGTTTATTTATTTGCTTCTTTCCTTTTCTCACTGGGCTATTTTCCCCTGTAGGAGCCCTTGGGCTTATAGCATCTTGCTTTTCCAACTAGGGTTGTAGCTTACCTTGTAATAATAATAATAATAATAATAATAAAAGACACGAGATTTGACTGTTTGAATCGCAAGCCAAGAGACAGAATTTAAGCTATATCGTCCAATCAACGGAGACCACTCGGTGAAGCGGTGTCCTTTCATTACTACTGCCTACAACAGGGTTGGTCCCCACGTCTGTATGAAATGAACAATAAGATATAAAAAAGGTGATGCCGGTACGCGTCCAAGGGTCTCTACCAGTGGAAGAAGAAGAAGAAGAAGAAGAAGAAGAGGAAGAAGAAGAAGAAGAAGAAGAAGAAGAAGAGGAAGAAGAAGAAGAAGAAGAAGCAGCCTCGAACAATGGCTGTAAGTCGAGCCCGTGGTGCGGGCGTTTACCGATGGCTGTGATTGCTCACACAGTCGCCTCGGGCCATAAATTTCTGGACAGCCACCCTTCGGCTCGTTCTCTTAAATCATCGCCAATTAATCTCTTAATCCAATCTCCTCCTCACTTAGAGGCCCCCACAGCCAGGAATCATTAGAGGATTATTTGTTTCATTAACGAGAGTTGAAGACCGAAGGGGGGAAATATTACCAATATTACCACAAAGGGATTTCAGCCAAATCGTCCGGGTGCGTTCTCTTTTGTGGGATGGCAGCAGTGCGTTCTCTTTGAACTTGGATTTGCGAAATGAATCGACGACTTATATCCTTTGGAATTTGAAAGACCTGGATCATTGGTCCTATACTGATACAACGTATTACTGATTATGCACTAAAAAATGGATCTTGGAACTCGGTTGAAATGTCTGGTTCCTTAGGCCTACTGTTACAAGCGTACTGATTGGGGGCTAAAAATGATCTTGAAACTCAGTTGAAATGTCATACCATTTAGCACTTCCATTCCCTCTGTACATTCTAAAATGTACAGAGGGAATGTATTTCCTCTTTCGTAAGTACATTATGAACTATCTTTACGAGGAACCACTTAAACCAAAATGTACAGAAGGAATGTATTTCCTCTTTCGTGAGTACATTATGGAATATCTTTACGAGGAACCACTCAATCCAAAATGTACAGAGGGAATGTATTTCCTCTTTCGTAAGTACATTATGAACTATCTTTACGAGGAACCACTTAATCCAAAATGTACAGATTGAATGTATTTCCTTTCTCGTAAGTACATTATGAACTATCTTTACGAGGAGCCACTGACTCCAAAATTTACAGAGGGAATGTATTTCCTCTTTCGTAAGTACATTATGAACTATCTTTACGAGGGACCACTTACTGCAAAATGTACAGAGGGAATGTATTTCCTCTTTCGTAAGTACATTATGAACTATCTTTACGAGGAACCACTTACTGCAAAATGTACAGAGGGAATGTTTTTCCTCTTTCGTAAGTACATTATGAACTATCTTTACGAGGAACCACTTACTGCAAAATGTACAGAGGGAATGTATTTCCTCTTTCGTAAGTACATTATGAACTATCTTTACGAGGAGCCACTGACTCCAAAATTTACAGAGGGAATGTATTTCCTCTTTCGTAAGTACATTATGAACTATCTTTACGAGGGACCACTTACTGCAAAATGTACAGAGGGAATGTTTTTCCTCTTTCGTAAGTACATTATGAACTATCTTTACGAGGAACCACTTAATCCAAAATGTACAGAGGGAATGTATTTCCTTTCTCGTAAGTACATTATGAACTATCTTTACGATGAACCACTAACTCCAAAATGTACAGAGGGAATGTATTTCCTCTTTCGTAAGTACATTATGGACTATCTTTACGAGGAACCACTCAATCCAAAATGTACAGAGGGAATGTATTTCCTCTTTCGTAAGTACATTATGAACTATCTTTACGAGGAATTACTTACTCCAAAATGTACAGAGGGAATGTATTTCCTCTTTCGTAAGTACATTATGAACTATCTTTACGAGGAACCACTTAATCCAAAATGTAGAGGGAATGTATTTCCTCTTTCGTAAGTACATTATGAACTATCTTTACGAGGAACCACTTAATCCAAAATGTACAGAGGGAATGTATTTCCTCTTTCGTAAGTATATTATGAACTATCTTTACGAGGAACCACTTAATCCAAAATGTAGAGGGAATGTATTTCCTCTTTCGTAAGTACATTATGAACTATCTTTACGAGGAACCACTTAATCCAAAATGTAGAGGGAATGTATTTCCTCTTTCGTAAGTACATTATGAACTATCTTTACGAGGAACCACTTAATCCAAAATGTACAGAGGGAATGTATTTCCTCTTTCGTAAGTATATTATGAACTATCTTTACGAGGAACCACTT
>NC_090728.1:57388808-57398808 GCF_036898095.1 Palaemon carinicauda | reverse complement strand
CAAGGAGAATTCCCCAAATAAGGAATACATCATCGAATTCCCGTTCAGATTCTCAAGGGGAATTCCCAAATAAGGAACACATCATCGATTTCCCAAATAAGGAACATGACCGAATTCACGTTCAGATTACCAAGGGGAATTCCCAAATAAGGAATGCATCACCGAATTCCGGTTCGGATTCGAAAGGGGAATTTCCAAATTAGGAATGCATCACCAAATTCCAGTTCAGATTCCAAAGGGGAATTCCCAAATAAGGAATAGCCTACATCACCGAATTCCCAATTAAGGAACACATCACCGAATTCCCCCAAAAAGACTATATAACTGAATTCCCAAATAAGGAACACATCACCGAATTCCCAAATAAGGAACACATCACCGAATTCCCCGTTCAGATTCCCAATGGGAATCCCCAAAGCGTGTAATCCCGTCTCCTTCTCACATCTTGTAGCATCACGGTCAAGTGTGTCCACGGCCAAGCAGAGATTAATGGCAGGACGTCTAGGAACTATATATTAGGATCTGGACGTAATCCTAACAATTAAGGACCAACTGTCTCAGTCCAAACTTTAGATAAAATATTAGATAAACTTTAGTCTTAATTACTGTCTTCCACTGTCTTGGGTTCGAGGTCTCTTGCTTGAGGGTACACAAGGGCACAGTAATTCTGTCTTATTTCTCCTCCTCTTTAGTTGATGTTTTTATAGTTTATATAGGAGATATTTATTTTTATGTTATTCTGCTTAAAATATTCTATTTTTCCTTGTTTCTTTTCCCCACTGGGCTATTTTCCCTGTTGGAGCCCCTGGGCTTATAGCATCATGCTTTTTTCAACTAGGGTTGTAGCTTAGCAAGTAGTAATAATAATAATAATAATAATAATAATAATGATAATAATAATAATAATAATAATAATAATAATAATAAATACTAATTATAAAATTATATAATCATATGAATAATAATAATAATAATGATAATAGTAACTACAACAACAACAACAGCAACAACAACAACAACAATAATAATAATATAATAACAATAATAATAATAATAAATACTAATTATAAGAATAATAATAACAATGATAATAGTAACAACAACAACAACAACAACAATAATAATAATAATAATAATAATAATAATAATAATAATAATAATAATAATAATAATAGTTCTCTCCCTGGCATACACGACCCCACTTAAGCAAGAAGAATGTGAAAAGATCTGTACGCTTACGTATATGGACATGGGAAAGCGAAATTACTCGCTGTACTTACGGCAAAAGTTTTCAAGATATATACAGATGCTTGGGTCCCTTTAGTGTAACTTATACTACGTTGTTGGAGGGGTAGGGGGGTAGGGGGGTGGGGGGTGGGCTATCCTTAAATATTTCGATTGCTTCTGTAAATTGTATACCATACGAATGTCCCTTGGGAATAAAATTCCAGTTCGCTGGAGAAGTATCTTGTTATTTGGATTTACATATTGCAGAGTTTTCCAGGGAGGAAACTGTTGTGATAAAATTTGCGATACGTAAATAGTTTATTCTACGGGAAGTTAGATGGTAATGTTTTTTGCTATTAAACGCTATAAAGTTGAATAAAATTTGCGATACATAAAGGTTTATTCTGCAGAATGTTTGATGGTAATGTATATTGCTATTAAACGCTATAAAGTTAAATAAAATTTGGGATGCAAAAGAAGGTGTATACAGAATTTTAGACGATAATACTTATTGCTATTAAACGCCATACAGTTAAATAAAATTTGCGATACATAAAGTTTTATTCTACAGAATGTTAGATGGTAATGCTCATTGCTATTAAACGCTATAATGATAAATCAAATTTGTGATATAAAAAAGTTTATTCTACAGAATGTTAGATGGTAATACTTATTGCTATTAAACGCTATAAAGTTAAATAAAATTTGGGATGCAAAAGAAGGTGTATACAGAATTTTAGACGATAATACTTATTGCTATTAAACGCCATAAAGTTCATTACATTTTGCGATACATAAATAGTTTATTCTACGGAATGTTAGATGGTAATGCTCATTGCTATTAAACGCTGTAATGTTAAATCAAATTTGCGATATAAAAAAGTTTATTCTACACACTGTTAGATGGTAATATTACAGCTATTAAACGCTATAAGATGATATTACTTATTGCTATTAAACGCGTAGCAGATGATATTACTTATTGCTATTAGAAGCGTAGCAGATGATATTACTTATTGCTATTAAACGCGTAGCAGAATATATTATTTATTGCTATTAAAAGCTATAAGATGATATTACTAATTGCTATTAAACGCCATGAGATGATATTACTTATTGCTATTAAACGCTTTAAGATGATATTAATTATTGCTATTAAACGCTTTAAGATGATATTAATCATTGCTATTAAACGCTTTAATATGGTAATACTTATTGATATTAAACGCTATAAAGTTAAATCAAATTTGCGAAAGGGATGATTGTATAAGTATATATATATATATATATATATATATATATATATATATATATATATATATATATATATATATATATATGTGTGTGTGTGTGTGTGTGTGTGTGTGTGCGTGTGTACGTGTGTAATTTAGTACGAAACTCCCGCAAATAAAACCAAGCCTGCTAGGGTAATCAGCAACAACATAGCCATCACAAACAAATGAACAAAATTCATCCCTTCCAGATAAAATCAGATCCCCATATACGCGTTAGCTCACAGATACATATATATACACTACACATATAAACACTGGCTCTATATACATATTCCCAATTGGAGCTCCTCACCAAAGGGATAATATAACAGGGAGAATTGGGAGCTTAAAGCTTGCATTTCAAACTGCTCCTCTCTCCGATATACGAGTTTGCAAGAGACGCCAGCTCTTAAAAAAAAAAAAAAAAACATGTACACAGCTCTGGTGGTTTATGGGCCACATTTCGCCCAGGGCGCATTTACTTTAAGCGATAGGGAAAAAAGTTTTATTGAGTTACGTATCGTTTAAGATAAATAGCTGGAGTTACTAGATTTCAACGAGAGGGGAAGTAGGAGGGGTGGTAATGGGGCTACTTAATTTCATGGAGGCATTGTCTGAAAATGGGGTTAGAATTAGATAATGTTATTATTACGGTTATTTTTATTGTTATTCTTGTTGTTGATGTTAATGTTAATGTTAATGTTGGTGTTGCCATTTGGATGGGCATTATTGTACTTTTTATTGCTATTACTACTACAATTGCTATTACTACAATTATTCTTATGATAACTATCAAAATTGCTGATAAGGTCAATAAAATGTTACGGGAAATATTCCATTAACATAAACGATAAATAAACAATGGAAAAAAGTACATTGATTTTTTTTTCTTTAATATAAGTATGAACTCTCAAAGGAGTATAGCCCAGTGAAGAGGTTCCTTTACTCTTTCCATAAAATTTAAAACAGATAAGGTATGGTGGACGCATCCAGTCCTAAGGAAAAACTTCAAGTCTGGGAGCAATATCGGGAAATAGTAGAGCGGTGGAAATCGGGCGGAAGGGAAAAAATATCTTTATAAATGGCGTGGCTGGTGGCGGTATTTAGGACGTCAAAATTTCTCATGATACACATTTTTCAAGAGTTTGCTTTCCTGTTTTGGTTTCGTCAGGTATATAGACTTCATGCATGGTAGATGGGGCCAGGGAGTCCATGTAATGTCTGATTTCAAGACTGGTGGGATGAAAATTTCTCATGATACAAATTTTTGATAATTTTACTTTCCCTTTTTTTTGGGGGGGGGGGGGGGTTATATATACTTCAGGCATAGTAGATGGGGCCAGGGAGTCCATGTAATTAATTTCAAGGCTGTTGGGAAGGGGATGAAAATTTCTCATCATACACATTTTTGAAGATCATTTTACTTTCCCTTTTTTTTTTTTTTGGTTTCCTCTGTTGGTTATATATACTTCAAGCATGGTAGATGGGGCCAGGGAGGCCATACAATGTCCTTAAGGCGTTTGGGAAGGGGATGGAGGGGATGCGCAAATTTGAATTTTGGACAAACATTAACAGCAAATATAGTTCGAAAAGAAATATAGAAAAAAAAAAATTTATAACTTAAGAAAAATTTTTTAATTTTATGTTCTTTGTCGTTCCTTTACTGTATTTTTCTTTATCAAATTTTTTTTTTTCCAATTAAGATCTTTGAAGACACATTCTAATAAAAATCATTCTATATTATTGGTCACTTATTTTCCAAAATTATTTTTTTTTTCCAAAAAAAATATCAAGTTAAAATCATAATTCCAGAAAAAATACTTCATTTTATATTCTTTGTCATTCTATTATTTCCCTTTATCATTTTTTTTTTTCAAACTGGGTTAAAACAATTTGTTACCATCCGTAATTTTATAAATTCGGGATAACATAAATATCTCGTCCGATTCGTGGTATGAAATTCCCGTGGACTATTAACTTTCAGAGATAACGCCCGGTGCGTTTTTTATTTGTTTTATCTTTACCGGAACCAGCTTCACGTTTTTTTTTTTAAACCAGCGCCATAATATCACAAAACATTAAATTTTCGTTAAATACCGTAAAATTTCCCAAATAGAAAGCCGAGCGCGTACTGATAATATCGTGGAAAAATGATGGTACAATCATGTTGTTGTTGTTATTATTATTATTATTATTATCATTATTATTATTATTATTATTATTGTCATCACCATCATTATTATTATTATTATTATTATTATTATTATTATTATTATTATTACTATTATCATTATTATTATTATTATTATCATTGTTATGATGATGATGATGATGATGATGATTATTATCATTATTATCATTATTGTTGTTGTTATAGCTATTATCATTATCATTATTATTATTATAATTATTATTATTACTTGCTAAGCTGCAACCCTAGTTGGAATAGGAGATGCTATAAGCCCAGGGGCACCAACAAGGAAAATAACCCAGTTATTATTATTATTATAATTATTATTATTATTATTATTATTATTATTATTACTTGCCAAGCTACAACCCTAGTTGAAAAAGCACGATGCTTTAAGCCCAGGGGCTCCAACAGGGAAAATAGCCCAGCTAGGGAAGGAACAAGGAAAAATGAAATATTTTAAGAACAGTAACAACATTAAAATAAATATTTCCTAAATAAGCTATAATAACTTTAACAAAACAGGAGGAAGTGAAATTATTATTATTATTATTATTATCATTATTATTACTATTACTTACTAAGCTACAACCCTAATTGAAAAACCAGGATGCTGTAAGCCCAGGGGCACCCAACAGGAAAAATAGCCCAGCGAGGAAAGGAACAAGGAAAAATAAAACATTTTATGAACAGTAACAACATTAAAATAAATATTTCCTATATAAGCTATAATAACTTTAACAAAACAAGAGGAAGAGAAATTATTATTATTATTATTATTATTAATAATATTTTTATTACTTGCTAAGCTACAACCCTAGTTGGAAAAGCACGATGCTTCAAACCCAGGGGCTCCAACAGGGAAAATAGCCCAGCGAGGAAAGGAACAAGGAAAAATAAAATATTTTAAGAACAGTAACAACATTAAAATAAATATTTCCTATATAAGCTATAATAATTTTAAAAAAATAAGAGGAAGAGAAATTAAATAAAATAATCAGCCCTCGTGTTAATAGTAAATTGTTCGTGTAAGATACAGTGAAATATGTCCGTAGGTCAATGTTTCAAGAGACTTCTTGCCCCCCTCGTAATTCTAGATGTTTTCAAAATCCAACAACAGATGGAGGTACTAGATAAATTATTATTATTATTATTATTATTATTATTATTAGTAGTAGTAGTAGTAGTAGTAGTAGTAGTAGTAGTAGTAGTAGCCAAGCTACAACCCTAGCTGGAAAAGCAAGATGCTATAAGCCTAAGGGCCCCAACAGGGAAAAATAGCCCAGTGAGGAAAGGAAACAAGGAAACAAATAAATGATGAGAACAAATTAACAATAAATCATTCTACAAACAGTAACAGCGTCAAAACAGATATGTCATAAATAAACTATAAAAGGACTTATGTCATCCTGATCAACATGAAAAAAAATTCGCTGCAACTTTGAACTTTTGAAGTTCTACCGATTCAACTACCCGATTAGGAAGATCATTCCACAACTTGGTCACAGCTGGAATAAAACTTCTAGAATGCTAGGGATTTCCCCACGGAGTCGTCATCTCTCCGTTTAGAGAGAAAATATGGGATTCGGTACTAAACAGAACAATATTCTCTCTGAAAAACCCCATTTTATACGACATCGGTCACCATTACTTCGAGTCGAACCCCATCTAGCGTCTGAAATATGAGTTATCGATAAAAAAAAAGTTTCTCTTATCTAAAGTTGCAACAGTAAAGGCTCTGGCGTCCAATCAAAATTCCCCAGATAAAAATGCAATTACTTTTGCCTCCGCTGATATGGATCCCGTACTACTCCCCAAAGACGAGAGAGAGAGAGAGAGAGAGAGAGAGAGAGAGAGAGAGAGAGAGAGAGAGAGAGAGAGAGAGGAGAGAGAGAGGGGAGCTATGGAAGGGCGTATGAGCAAACTAGAAGGAAAATGGTTAAGAGAGAGAGAGAGAGAGAGAGAGAGAGAGAGAGAGAGAGAGAGAGAGAGAGAGAGGGAGAGAGAGAGAGAGAGAGAGGGGAGCTATGGAAGGACGTATGAGCAAACTAGAAGGAAAATGGTTAAGAAATAGAGAGAGAGAGAGAGAGAGAGAGAGAGAGAGAGAGAGAGAGAGAGAGAGAGAGTATAACAGGGAAAATAGTGAAGATATAACCTTATAAAACAAGTAAGAATGCTTTTAGAAACGCTAAGACAAATATTAAATGCATGTATGTTTGAATATGCATAGAATAAAAACATTCAACCCTTTCGTAAAGCTTAAGTATTATTTACATTATTTATAATTACTTTGAAAAATTACTTTGCAATGATAAAATAAAATATAACCAAAGTTTATGTAACAATATTTGTACTTGAGTGAAATCTAAGACTATCAGTTGCAACCCATTTAAAATCAAAGAACATCCAGTTCGTAACTGTACTGAGGTATGAGTATGTTTTTTGAACTTTACATTTTTTAAAGATCAACTAATAAAACTGATTTGAAATCATGAGAATCGGTTGTTTGTAAATGATATAGTACACTGCACAAAGTCCCAGTCTCTACCAAGAAATGAAAATTTGCAATCAAAATGTTATAGCAAAAATCAGCACTAAAACTAGAAAAAAAAAAACAGAATTTTAATAATTTACTTATGGTGTAAGACCAAGGTCAATCTCTGAAGAAAAAAACAACCTAGCAATAGTCGACTATTCATAGCACCACAGTATGCAAATCTTCCCCATCCAGACTGTGGTTCGACTCCAGCTCAAACTCGTGAGTTTCTTTGGTCACTGCAACCTTACCATCCTTGTGAGGCAAGGATAGGGGGTTTGGGGGAGCCTACAGGTCTATCTGCTGAGTCATCAGTAGCCATTGCTTGGCCCTCCTTGATTCTAGCTGGGGCGCTGATCATATGTATATATGGTCAGTCTCTAGGGCATTGTCCTGCTCGATATGGCAATGTCACTGTCCCTTGCCTCTGCCATTCATGAGTGGCCTTTAAACCCCGGAAAAAATACCTAGCAGTAGTTGACTATTCATACCATCGTATGCAAACCTTCCCAAATAATTTCTTCTTACTGCACTGTAATTGTTCAGTAACCACTTTCCTCTTTGTAAGGGTAGCAGAGACTCCTTAGATATGGTAAAAAGCTCTTCTAGGGGAAGGACACTCCAAAATCAAACCATTATTCTCTAATCTTGTGTAGTGCCATACCCTCTGTACCATGGTCTTCCACTGTCTTGGGTTAGAGTTCCCTTGCTTGAGGGTACACTCGGCCACACTATTCCATCTTCTTTCTCTTTCTCTTGTTTTGTTAAAATCTTTATAGTTTATATAGGAAATATTCATTTTAATATTGTTGCTCTTCTTAGAATATTTCTTTTGTTTCCTTTCCTCACTGAGCTATTTTCCCCTTTGGAGCCCCTGGGCTTATAGCATCCTGCTTATCCAACTAGGGTTGTAGCTTAGCAAATAATAATAATAATAATAATAATAATAATAATAATAATAATAAACCTAGAAGGAAAAAAAAATGTTCGCAACAGAAAATTCAAGGAAACGAACATCCTTAGACCTGAAGGAAGTTTTCCCTCCAGAAGACCCAGTGGTTTACAAGGCGCCCCTCACCTGACGTCCCTCAAGTGAACGAGAGGGAAGGCAATTTCATTGGAATCTTTGGAGAGGTCCAAGTTACCCGGCGGGAGGTCCAAAAAGAGGTCAAAATAAAAAAAAACACGGCTGGGAAAGTTTCCTCTGGCACCTCGAAACTTTTAATAGACAGCTTCTCAATCCATCCGCTATTTTTCTTTCAGTCGACCCCTTAACGCTTCAGCGCGTCCTTAGATGATGGGAAGAATGGGAAGTGAGAGAGAGAGTGAGAGTGAGAGTGAGAGAGTGAGGAAAGTTGGTAATTAACACATTCAACAAGTGATTAACTTAGCTGCGATGTCCCTTCAAGGGGAAATAATTATAATCTTAATTGTATGGTTAATGTTGGAAAAATATTTACTTGACATAACAGATTTTATCATAGGCTTGGGTATGGCTACTCCTTCTTCCCCTTACACGAAGGACGGGGAGAGACTGAGCAGTTATATGTAAGGCAATGGCACTGAGCGTGACCGGAAATATATATGTATATATATATATATATATATATATATATATATATATATATATATATATATATATATATATACAGTATATGCATATATATAAATGCATATATATATATACATATATATATATATATATATATATATATATATATATATTTATATATGTATGCATATATATATATGCATATATATATATATATATATATATATATATATATATATATATATATATATATATATATATACTTCTTCTTTATTATAAAGGGTAGATAAGGATTTTGGGCTATGCAAAAAAAAAAAAAAAAAAAAAAAAAGCTGGGGCCGGGCAGGCCATTAAGACTGAAGGGCAACGTGGGAGAAACCCCCACAATTGTACTGTGAAAGAAGTTGGACAGCAAGAAAGAAGTAGAAGGCTAAAAAATGGGTGCAGCTAGAGACTGAATGATGTTGCAAGGACCCTTTGGCCATGCCTACAGTATTCCAGATAAGCAGCTCTTCTAGGGGGACACTCCAAAATCAAACCATTATTCTCTAGTCTTGGGTAGTGCCATAGCCTCTGTACCATGGTTTTCCACTGTCTTGGGTTAGAGTTCTCTTACTTGAGGGTACACTCGGGCACACTATTCTATCTAATTTCTCTTCCTCTTGTTTTGTTAAAGTGTTTATAGTTTATATAAGAAATATTTATTTTGATGTTGCTGTTCTTAAGATATTTAATTTTCCTTGTTTCCTTTCCTCACTGGGCTATTTTCCCTATTGGGGGCTCCTGGGTATATGGCATCGTGCTTTTCCAACTGGGGTTGTAGCTTAGGAATTAATGATAATGATGATGATAACTTGTAACAAGAGTTAAAACACTAAAATTACTCTCGAGTGTTAAAGGTGTTAAGAGCTTTAAAGGTTTAAGGTTTAAGTGCCACTCATGAATGGCAGAGGCAAGGGATAGTGACAAGGCCCTAGTTAGCAGGACAATGCCCTAGAGACTGGTCGTTTAGGCACTTTAGGAGTTACATTAATAATAACATTGCTCCTTCGTGTTTAAAAATTTTATCATGTAGTATTGGATGATATAACAATTACTTCTAACTATCGTTCCATAACCTTTTCCAATAATATTAAGTCAAATTTGTCCTTTTTTAAGCAAATGAAGAAAAAATCAGGAGAAATATTTAAATTTAAACATTTAAAATTTGAGGTTCTTGA
>NC_090728.1:57376308-57383808 GCF_036898095.1 Palaemon carinicauda | reverse complement strand
TATACTTAAAGGTACTCAAACTATGCTCTTCAAGGACCTCTAGAAAGTTACAAAAGCGTTTGTTCTGAATTTTTTTCATGAAAGTTTACTTCACGAGGCAAAATAAAGGCAAAGAAATTATGATCTTTAGTATTATGTAAGTAAATAAAAAACTATATTTTGGGTATCAAAAGCAAAGGAGAGTAAATAAAATATATTTTGGGTATTGAAAGTGAATAAAAAGATATTTTGGGTATTAAGAGCAAAAGAAAGTAAATGAAAAATATTTTGGGTATTAAAAGCAAACAGAATTAACGAAAAAAAGGTAAATTAAAAAAGTTGGGTATTTAAAGCAAAAAGAAAGTAGATAAAAAAATATTGGTCATTAAAAGCAAAAATGGTGATTTAAAAAAATATATTGGGTATTAAAAGCAAAATATATTTAAAATAAAACTAGATTGATTCTAGCAATAAAAGAAGCTCATGTGTTTTTTACTGGTCTAGGAAGAGATGTTTTTTAAGGAATTTTTAGGCTGAAGTAAATCTCTCTTCATAGTTTATACATGGCAAATCTATTTTAACGTTGTTACTGATCTCAAGATATTTTATATTCATTATTCGTTGCATCTCATGGAGTTTATTTCCTTATTTCCTTTCCTCACAGTGCTATTTTCCCTGTTGGAGCCCTTGGGCTTATAGCATCCTGCTTTCCCAACTAGGGTTGTAGCGTAGTTATAATAATAATAATAATAATAATAATAATAAATAAATAAACAAATAATAATGATAATAATAATAATGATAAATAATAATAATAATAAATAAATAAATAAATAATTAATATTGATAATAATAATAATAATAATAACAATAATAATGATGATGATGAATGATAAACAACAACAATAATAATAATAATAATAATAATAATAATAATAATATAATAATAATTATTATTATAATAATAGTAGTAATAACAATAATTACTACTATTATTATAATAATAGTAGTAATAACAATAATTACTAATAATAATAGCAAACTTTCACAACATTCAATAAAAATAATTCCTAAAATGGACCAAAAAAATTTGTGATAAAATAAATTTTAATAATGAGCCCTAATGAAGCAAAAGTGCGGTAGTTAAAGCAAGTCATTATAAACACGTAATCACGATAATGTTAAGAAAATGACGTGAACTGTTGTGACCTTGTAGTAGAGGTCACGGTTTCTCAAAGGTCAACGCAATGTTATAAACATTGTCCTAAGATAATTATTATTATTATTATTATTATTATTATTATTATTATTATTATTATTATTATTATTATTACTAGCCAAGCTACAACCCTAGTTGGAAAACCAAGATGCTATAAGCCCAAGGGCTCCAACAGGGAAAAATAGCCCAGTGAGGAAAGGAAATAAGGAAATAAATAAATGATGAGAATAAATTAACAATATATCATTCTAAAAACAGTAACAGAGTCAAAACAGATATTGCACAACAAGTAATATGGCTTCTTTGGTGATAAGATTATTCAAAGTTTTATTGAATTTTTAGGACGAATAATTCAATGATGAATTATTAAATAAAAAGGAAAACATGTATGCCCTTTTACCCCCAGGCGTTTTCTTTCTCAAGCACATTTTGCAATATATTTTTTTTCAAATTGCTCTAAGAGCCTTAATTTTTGTCATAGAGAGGTCAGGTTGGTCTCATTCTTTTGAAAAATGCCTGCAGTTTCTCATAAAGTTATTGAAAATATGCAAACAATGTAAATAGCCGTTTTATACAAGGACGTACCGGTACGTCCATGGGGGTTAAAATACACCTTTAATTCTATTAAGATCGATGGTATGCGATATACCTAATAATATAAATCTGAATGTAATTTTATGTACTTGTAAGGAATAAGCATTTCAAATTCTTAGCGATGATCATACATACATACATACATACATACATATGTACATACATACATACATACATGCGTGCATATATATATATATATATATATATATATATATATATATATATATATATATATATATACAGTATATATACACATACATATACACACACATATATATATACACATATATATAACCATATATATTGTGTATATATATATATATATTATATATGTATATTTATATATATATATTATATATGTACATTTATATATATATAAACACACATATATATATACATATATATATATATATATAAATATATATATATATATATATATATATATATATATATATATATATATAAATATATGTGTGTGTATTTATCCACCTGGAATTTCATTGGACACCCATCCAAATACCGACCCAACAGCTATTCCCCCTCACAGGAGAACAGCCATTGCAACGCTCCCCAATTCTTATTCACAACGAACCGCTGGAAATTGAACAAAATCAAACCTTGAACACCACAAGAAGCTAAAAACAATAGAAAGAGATTATTTTCGAGTATTAACTCACCCACGACTTCCACGGTGATTGGAGTACTAGTGTCTTCGATAAGCTCGCCCTTGATGGTGTTGGAGGCCACGCACACGTACTGACCCTGGTGTTCATAGGTCATGCTCTCCAGAAGCAAGGTCGCGTTGTTTCCTCTGACCACAGTCTTGCCGCTGTCTGGGATGGTCTGCAAAAAGAGGAGGGGATATGTATAAGAAGAAATGGATGTTTCAATTATCCTATGTATCTTTGCTTAAAGGTATCCTATGGTCTGCAGTAAGTCAGGGATGTGTATCATAAGAAATCCTTGTTTCAATTATCCTATGTATCTTTGGTTAAAGGTATTCTATGGTGTGCAAAGAGGGAGAGAGGGGATATGTATCATGAGAAATGTATCTTTGGTTAAAGGTATCCTATGGTCTGCAAAAGAGGAGGGATCATGTTATCATGAGAAATGCTTGTTTTAATTATACTATGTATCTTTGGTTAAAGGTATCCTATGGTTTGCAAAAAGAGTAGGGGATATGTCATGAATTTTTTTTTTTCAATTATCCTATGTATCTTTGGTTAAAGGTATCCTATGGTGTGCAAAGAGAGGAGGGATCATGTATCAGAAGAAATGGGTGCTTCAATTATCCTATGTATCTTTGGTTAAAGGTATCCTATGGTGTGCAAAGAGGGAGAGAGGGGATATGTATCATGAGAAATGTATCTTTGGTTAAAGGTATCCTATAGTCTGCAAAAAGAGGAGGGATATGTATCAGAAGAAATGGGTGTTTCAATTATCCTATGTATCTTTGGTTAAAGGTATCCTATGGTGTGCAAAAAGTCAGGGATGTGTATCATGAGAAATGCTTGTTTCAATTATCCTATGTATGTATCTTTGGTTAAAGGTATCCTATGGTCTGCAAAAAGTCAGGGATGTGTATCAGAAGAAATGGGTGTTTCAATTATCCTATGTATCTTTGGTTAAAGGTATCCATTGGTGTGCAACAAGAGGAGGGGATGTGTATCATGAGAAAGGGGCGTTTCAATTATCCTATGTATCTTTGGTTAAAGGTATCCTATGGTCTGCAGAGAGAGGGATATGTATCAGAAGAAAGGGGTGTTTCAATTATCCTATGCATCTTTGGTTAAAGGTATCCTATGGTGTGCAAAAAGTCAGGGATGTGTATCATGAGAAATGCTTGTTTCAATTATCCTATGTATCTTTGGTTAAAGGTATCCTATGGTCTGCAAAGAGAGGAGAGGATGTGTATCATGAGAAATGCTTGTTTTTATTATCCTATGTATCTTTGGTTAAAGGTATCCTATGGTCTGCAAAAAGAGGAGGGGGATGTGTATCATGAGAAATGCTTGTTTCAATTATCCTATGTATCTTTGGTTAAAGGTATCCTATAGTCTGCAAAAAGTCATGGATGTGTATTATGAGAAATGCTTGTTTCAATTATCCTATGTATCTTTGGTTAAAGGTATCCTATAGTCTGCAAAAAGTCAGGGATGTGTATCAGAAGAAATGGGTGTTTCAATTATCCTATGTATCTTTGGCTAAAGGTATCCTATGGTCTGCAAAAAGAGAGAGGAATATGTATCATGAGAAATGGGTGTTTTAATTATCCTATGTATATTTGGTTAAAGGTATCCTATGGTGTGCAAAAAAGTAGGGGATACGTATCATGAAAAACTGTTTTTTCAATTATCCTATGTATCTTTGGTTAAAGGTATCCTATGGTCTGCAAAAAGAGAGAGGGGATATGTATCATGAGAAATGCTTGTTTCAATTATCCTATGTATCTTTGGTTAAAGGTATCCTATGGTCTGCAAAGAGAGGGGGGATCATGTATCAGAAGAAATGGGTGTTTTAATTATCCTATGTATCCTATATAAAGTAAAAATTACATACATATATATATATAATATATATACATATATATAATATATATATATATATATATAAATATATATATATATATATATATATATATGTATAATATATATATATATATATACATATATACATATAATATATATATATATATATATATATATATATATATATAATATATATACATATATATAATATATATATATATATATATATATATATATATATAAATATATATAAATATAATATATATATACTGTATATATATATATATATATATATATATATATATATATATATATATATATATATGCATGTATATATTCATTATGTATACAATTTCGAGTATATCTGTGCATAATGAAAATATTGCATCCGGGAAGCATATTAATGTAGATTTTAAATGAAAGCAAACACTGTATGGCAAAACTCATACGTCATAACTCGAAAAAAAAGGCCACAACAGAAATTCGAACATTTCCGTTTTTCATAACCCCCGGGATGACATTTTAACCTTTGGAAGCCGACTCATCAGCGATCATTCTCATTTTAATTAAATGATTAATATACCGATTACTCTTTTCATTTAGACTGCTCTGGCGATGCCTTCATGGTATAAGCCCTATAGTCAACTCTTTTTAGTGAGGCAGATTTGCACCGACTCGCAGGGGTGCCCTTTTAGCTCGGAAAAGTTTCCTGATCGCTGATTGGTTGGACAAGATAATTCTAACCCCTTCATGGTATAATCCCTATAGTCAACTCTTTTAAGTGAGGCAGATCTGCACCGACTCGCAGGGGTGCCCTTTTAGCTCGGAAACGTTTCCTGATCGCTGATTGGTTGGACAAGATAATTCTAACCCCTTCATGGTATAATCCCTATAGTCAATTCTTTTTAGTGAGGCAGATCTGCACCGACTCGCAGGGGGTGCCCTTTTAGCTCGGAAACGTTTCCTGATCGCTGATTGGTTGGACAAGATAATTCTAACCAATCAGCTAGCAGGAAACTTTTCCGAGTTAAAAGGGCACCGCTGCGAGTCGGTGCAAATGCGCCTCATTAAAAAAAATTGAGTTTAGGTAGCTGGTGAAAATTTGCTTCTCTTCAACCTAAGGCAAACGATGAATTAAGGCGAAAATACATAGTTCATTTTGTGTATATATTATGCTTGTATCTTCGCTCTCCCCTCACCAAAGGCAACAGGAAATTTCCTGTTCAAAATCGACACCGTTACCGGTGAGAAAAACAGACATGTTTTTTTTTCAGGTTCTTTTTAGTGCGAGGGGAGAGCGAAGATACAAGCATAATATATACACAAAATGAACTATGTACGATCGTGTGACACACGGTTGGTACAGTATGCATGCGCTAGTTTGTTTTGCCTGTTTGCATATATTGGATGATAAAGTTTGCGTCATAATTTGCATTTGATTTTATATGTAATGTAATGTATGAAAGTATGAGCATCTTTCGTCGTCAAATAGTCTTCTACATTACTTACGGTAATTCCCGGGTTCAAAGCTATGAGTAAATGCATGGGCAGATATAATTTCAAATATCGGATTTTTTTTTTTTTTTGGAAAAGATCATAATATGCGTTTAATTCTATAAGTAATGCAATATATTAGTAAGTGCAAGAGCTAATGTAATGTATGAATAAATGCATGAACAGATATAATTTCAGCTATTGGATTTTTTTCTTTTTGCTGGAAAAGATCGTAATATGCATTTAACTTTATATGTAATACAATATATTAGTAAGTGCAAGAGCTAATATAATGTATGAATAAATGCATGAACAGATATAATTTCTGCTATTAGATATTTTGGTAATATCAGCTATTGGATTATTTTTTTCTTTTGGCTGGAAAAGATCATAATATACGTTTAATTCTAAATGTAATGCAATATATTAGTAAGTGCAAGAGCTAATGTATGTATGGGTAAATGTATGAACAGATAATTTCAGCTATTGGATTTTTTTTTTTTTTTTTGGAAAAGTTCATAATATGCGTTTAATTATATAAGTAATGCAATATATCAGTAAGTGCAAGAGCTAATATAATGTATGTGTAAATGTATGAACAGATGTAATTTCAGCTATCAGATATTTTTTTTTTTTGGAAAAGATCATAATATGCGTTTAATTCTATAAGAAATGCAATATATTAGTAAGTGCAAGAGCTAATATAATGTATGAGTAAATGCATGAACAGAAATAATTTCAGCTATTAGATTTTGTTGTTGTTTATAAATGATCATGATTTGAGTTTAATTCTATAGGTAATGCAATATATTAGTAAGTGCAAGAGCTAATGTATTGTATGATTAAATGCATGAACAGATATAATTCCAGCTATTAGATTTTTTTTTTCTTTGCTGGAAAAGATCATAATATGCATTTAATTCTAAATGTAATGCAATATATTTGTAAGTACAAGAGCTAATATAATGTATGAGTAAATGCACGAACAGACAATTTCAGCTATTGGATTTTTTATTTCTTTTTCTTTTGGCTGGAAGATCATAAAATGCATTTAGTTCTATAGATAATGCAATATATTAGTAAGTGCAAGAGCTAATGTAATGTATGAATAAATGTATGAACAGACATAATTTCAGCTATTGGTTTTTTTTTCTTTTGGCTGGAAAAGATCATCATATGCGTTTAATTCTATAAGCAATGCAATATATTAGCAAGTGCAAGAGATATTGTATGTATGGGTAAATGTATGAACAAATAATTTCAGATATTGGATTTTTTTTTCTTTTTTTTTTTGCTGGAAAAAATCATAATATGCGTTTTATTCTATATGTAATGCAATATATTAGTAAGTGCAAGAGCTAATACAATGTATGAGTAAATGTATGAACAGATATAATTTCAGCTACTGGATTTTTTTTTCTTTTGGCTGGAAAAGATCATAATTTACATTTAATTCTATAAGTAATGCAATATATTAGTAAGTGCAAGAGCTAACATAATGTATGAGTAAATGCATGAACAGATATAATTTCAGCTTTAAGACATTTTGTCGTTGGAAATGATCATGATTTGAGTTTAGATTCTATATGTAATGCAATATATTAGTAAGTGCAAGAGCTCATATAATTTCACGATGTCAGGATGCCAGAGAACTTCAAATCAATCAATCAATCATATAATTTCAGC
>NC_090728.1:57355699-57360699 GCF_036898095.1 Palaemon carinicauda | reverse complement strand
GCTGTTTCTCTACATGCTTTCAGTTCTAAGTCTATAAAATGAATAACAAGGAGAGAGAGAGAGAGAGAGAGAGAGAGAGAGAGATTTATACCGACTACTCCCATGGCTGTTTCTCTACATGCTTTCAGTTCTAAGTCTATAAAATGAATAACAAGGAGAGAGAGAGAGAGAGAGAGAGAGAGAGAGAGAGAGATTTATACCGACTACTCCCATGGCTGTTTCTCTACATGCTTTCAGTTCTAAGTCTATAAAATGAATAACAAGGAGAGAGAGAGAGAGAGAGAGAGAGAGAGAGAGATTTATACCGACTACTCCCATGGCTGTTTCTCTACATGCTTTCAGTTCTAAGTCTATAAAATGAATAACAAGGAGAGAGAGAGAGAGAGAGAGAGAGAGAGAGATTTATACCGACTACTCCCATGGCTGTTTCTCTACATGCTTTCAGTTCTAAGTCTATAAAATGAATAACAAGGAGAGAGAGAGAGAGAGAGAGAGAGAGAGAGAGAGATTTATACCGACTACTCCCATGGCTGTTTCTCTACATGCTTTCAGTTCTAAGTCTATAAAATGAATAACAAGGAGAGAGAGAGAGAGAGAGAGAGAGAGAGAGAGATTTATACCGACTACTCCCATGGCTGTTTCTCTACATGCTTTCAGTTCTAAGTCTATAAAATGAATAACAAGGAGAGAGAGAGAGAGAGAGAGAGAGAGAGAGAGAGAGAGATTTATACCGACTACTCCCATGGCTGTTTCTCTACATGCTTT
Source organism: Palaemon carinicauda (assembly GCF_036898095.1). Taxonomy (NCBI): domain Eukaryota; kingdom Metazoa; phylum Arthropoda; class Malacostraca; order Decapoda; family Palaemonidae; genus Palaemon; species Palaemon carinicauda. The sequence goes on along the minus strand of NC_090728.1, from coordinate 57,359,934 downwards.
CAGTTCTAAGTCTATAAAATGAATAACAAGGAGAGAGAGAGAGAGAGAGAGAGAGAGAGAGAGATTTATACCGACTACTCCCATGGCTGTTTCTCTACATGCTTTCAGTTCTAAGTCTATAAAATGAATAACAAGGAGAGAGAGAGAGAGAGAGAGAGAGAGAGAGAGAGATTTATACCGACTACTCCCATGGCTGTTTCTCTACATGCTTTCAGTTCTAAGTCTATAAAATGAATAACAAGGAGAGAGAGAGAGAGAGAGAGAGAGAGAGAGAGAGAGAGATTTATACCGACTACTCCCATGGCCGTTTCTCTACATGCTTTCAGTTCTAAGTCTATAAAATGAATAACAAGGAGAGAGAGAGAGAGAGAGAGAGAGAGAGAGAGAGAGAGATTTATACCGACTACTCCCATGGCCGTTTCAATACATGCTTTCGATTACAAGTCTGTAAAAACACTAACAAGAAGCGTGTGTGTGTGTGTGTGTGTGTGTGTGATGAGAGAGAGAGAGAGAGAGAGAGAGAGAGAGAGAGTTATACCAGCTACTTCAGAGAGAGAGAGAGAGAGATTTACACCAATTACCTCCATGGCTGCTTCACTACATGCTCGTAGAATGCACAACATTCATCAAGTTACAGGTCATTCTATCAGTTAATGAGGCTGAACGAGCAACCTGAAGTGTTTGCCAACTCCTAAAACCTTCACTTCATAAACCTATTTATTGACACACTCAGCTTGAAACAACCGGGACATAAAAACAAGAGTACTTATAGAGTCCTTCTGAAATTAGGTTACAACTGGCAGTACGACTCAATTTCATCCTTATTAATATTGCTGAATAAATTGGGCTTGATTTGTACAGTATTCTTTTCAGCGTTAGGTATTACTGTTGTTGCATAAAGGTTTAAAGGCCGCTCATGAATGGCAGGGGTTAGGGACAGTGACATTGCCCTATAGAGCAGAACAATGTCCTAGAGACTGACCATATATACATATAATCAGCGCCCTAGCCTCCTCTCCTCTCCTCTCCACCCAAGGACCAAGGAGGGCGAGGCAATGGCTGCTGATGACACAGCAGATAGACATATAGGCGCCCCCAAGAACCACATCATTAGTTCACAAGGTTGGTGAAGTTGCAGCGACCAAAGGAACTAACTAGTTTGAGCGGGACTCGAACCCCAGTCTGGGGTTCACCAGTCAGGGACGTTGCCATATCGGCCACCACAATCCTAAGTATACAGTATTGAGAGTCATAGCTGAATTCTACTAATATATTTATGTATAATGACCTGATGAATACAGAAATATATTTTGTATTTTATTAATAATAACAATAATAATAATAATAATAATAATAATAATAATAATAATAATAATAATAATAATATTGAATGGGAGTGGATTTTAATACACTCAAATATGAACCAAGTTTGAAGTGTCTGTGACATTATCGTCCAAACTTATGGCTGATTACACGAATTGAACATTTTGATTGACCAGGACCTTGACCTTTGACTTTATCCTTCCAAAGTTTAATAATTTCCAGCTTTTTACATAAGTTAATACTTGCAAGTTTTATTACTGTACGATTAGACACACAAACAAACACACACATACAAACAAAAAGGGGGTAATACATAACCTCCTTCCAACTTCGTTGGCGGAAATAATAATAATAATAATAATAATACCGAAAATTATACTCATAAGAGACTCATATGAATAAGGAAGACATTACTGAATTCCCGTTTAGATTCCCATGGGGAATACCCAAATAGGAATACAGCACCAAATTCCCCTTCAGATTTGCAAGAGGAATTCCCAAATAAGGAATACATCACCGAATTCCAGTTCACGTAAGCAAGAGAAATTCCCAAATAAGGAATACATCACCGGATTCCCAAATTAAGGAATACATCACTGAATTTCCAAATAAGGAATACAACAACGAAGTCCCTAATAAGGAACACTTCCGAATTCCCGTTCAGATTCCCAAGGGGGATTCCAAAATAGGGATTACATCACCGAATTCCCAATTAAGGAATACATAACCGAATTCCCAAATAGGAACACATCACCGAATTCCCAGATAAGGAATACATCATTACATTCCCAAGTAAGGAATACATCATGAAATTCCCGTTCAGATTCCCAAATAAGGAGCAAATCACCGAATTCCCAAATAAGGAATATATCACCGAATTCCTAAATACGGAACGCATGACGAAATTCCCGTTCAGATTCCCAAATAAGGAATACACCACCGAATTCCCAAATAAGGAACACATCACCGAATTCCCAAATAACGAACACATCACCGAATTCCCAAATAACGAACACATAACCGAATTCCCATTCAGATTCCCAAGGGGAATTCCCAAATAATAGTAATAAGGAATACGTAACCAAATTCCCAAATAAGGAACACATCACCGAATTCTCAAATAACGAACACATCACCGAATTCCCGTTCAGATTCCCAATGGGAATCCCCAAAGCGTGTAATCCCGTCTCCTTCTCACATCTTGTAGCATCCCGGTCAAGTGTGTCCACGGCCAAGCAGAGATTAATGGCAGGACGTCTAGGAACTATATATTAGGATCTGGACGTAATCCTAACAATTAAGGACCAACTGTCTCGGTCCAAACTTTAGATAAAATATTAGATAAACTTTAGTCTTCATTACTGTCTTCCACTGTCTTGGGTTGGAGGTCTCTTGCTTGAGTGTACACTCTGGGACACTAATTCTGTCTTATTTCTCCTCCTCTTTAGTTGAAGTTTTTTTATAGTTTATATAGGAGATATTTATTTTTATGTTACTCTTCTTAAAATATTTTATTTTTCCTTGTTTCTTTTCCTTATTGGGCTATTTTCCCTGTTGGAGCCCCTGAGCTTATAGCATCATGCTTTTTTTCAACTAGGGTTGTAGCTTAGCAAGTAATAATAATAATAATAATGATAATAATAATAATAATAATGACAATAATATTGATAGATACTAAATAATAAACAACAACAACAACAACAACAACAACAACAATAATAATAATAATAAATATTAATTATAAGAAAAATAATAATAATGATAATAGCAACAACAACAACAACAACAACAACAACAACAACAACAACAATAATAATAATAATAATAATAATAATAATAATAATAATAGTTCTCTCGCTGGCATACACGACCCCCCTTAAGCAAGAAGAATGTGAAAAGATCTGTACGCTTACGTATATGGACAAGGGAAAGCGAAATTACTCGCTGTACTTATGGCAAAAGTTTTCAAGATATATACAGATGCTTGTGTCCCTTTAGTGTAACTTATACTACGTTGTTGGAGGAGGGGGGCCGGGGGGTAGGGGGCGGGTGGGGGTGGGGGGGGGTGGGGGGGGGGCCATCTCTAAATATTTCGATTGCTTCTGCAAATTGTATACCATACGAATGTCCCTTGGGAATAAAATTCCAGTTCGCTGGAGAAGTATCTTGTTATTTGGATTTACATATTGCAGAGTTTTACGGAGTTGCAACGGTTGTGATAAAATTTGCGATACGTAAATAGTTTATTCTACGGAATGTTAGATGGTAATGTTTATTGCTATTAAACGCTATAAAGTTGAATACAATTTGCGATACAAAGAGTTTATTCGACAGAATGTTAGATGGTAATGTATATTGCTATTAAACGCTATAAAGTTAAATACACTTTGTGATGCAAAAGATGTATACAGAATTTTAGACGATAATACTTATTGCTATTAAACGCCATAAAGTTATATATAATTTGCGATACATGAATAGTTTATTCTGCGGAGTTAGTTGGTAATGCTCATTGCTATTAAACGCTATAACGTTAAATCAAATTTGCGATATAAAAAAGTTTATTCTACAGAATGTTAGATGGTAATATTATAGCTATTAAACGCTATAAGATGATATTACTTATTGCTATTAAAGGCTGTAAAATGATATTACTTATTGTTATTAAACTCGTATAAGATATTACCTATTGCTATTAAACGCTGTAAGATGATATTACTTATTGCTATTAAACGCTATAAAATGATATTATTGCAATTATTAATTGCTATTAAACGCGTATAAGATGATATTACTTACTGCTATTAAATTCTATAAATGATATTACTTATTGCTATTAAACGCTTTAATATGGTAATATTTATTGCTATTAAACGCTTCAAAGTTAAATCAAATTTGCGAAAGAGATGAAT
>NC_090728.1:57350699-57353199 GCF_036898095.1 Palaemon carinicauda | reverse complement strand
TATTATTATAATGATGATGATGATGATGATGATTAATATTATTGTCATTGTTATTGTTATTATTATTATTATTATTATTACTTGCCAAGCTACAACCCTAGCTGGAAAAGCAGGATGCTTTAAGCCCAGGGGCTCCAACAGGGATAATATCCCAGTTATTATTATTATTATTATTATTATTATTATTATTATTATTATTATTACTTGCCAAGCTACAACCCTAGTTGGTAAAGCAGGATGGTATAAGCCCAGGGGCAACCATCAGGGAAAATAGCCAAGCGAGGAGAGGAACAAGGAAAAATAAAATATTCTAAGAACAGTAACAACATTAAAATAAACATTCCTATATAAGCTATAATAACTTTAAAAAAATAAAAGGAAGTAAAATTAGATAGAATAGTGTGCCCGAGTGTATACTCGTCGGAAATAATCAGCCTTAGCATAAATAGTAATAGGTTTGAGCAAGAAGATAGTGAAATATATCCGTAAGTAAATATTTCAAGAGACTTCTTGCCTTCCTCGTAATTCTAGATGTTTTTAAAATCCATCAAGAGACGGAGGTACTAGATAAATCAGGGGATTCCCCAACGGAGTCGTCATCTCTCCGTTTATAGTGAAAATATGGGATTCGGTACTAAACAGAACAAAATTCTCTCTGAAAAACCCCATTTTGTACGACATCGGTCACCATTACTTCGAGTCGAACCCCATCTAGCGTCTGAAATATGAGTTATCGATAAAAAAAAAGTTTCTCTTATCTAAAGTTGCAACAGTAAAGGCTGTGGCGTCCAATCAAAATTCCCCAGATAAAAATGCAATTACTTTTGCCTCCGCTGATATGGATCCCGTACTACTCCCCAAAGACGAGAGAGAGAGAGAGAGAGAGAGAGAGAGAGAGAGAGAGAGGGGGGGAGCTATGGAAGACCGTATGAGCAAACTAGAAGGAAAATGGTTAAAGCATGGAAACCATAAGAGAAAATTTTTGAGAGAGAGAGAGAGAGAGAGAGAGAGAGAGAGAGAGAGAGAGGCGTATGAACAAACTAGCATGAAAATGGTTAAAGCATGGAACCATAACAGAAAATGTTTAGTAAAAACTAAGAGAGAGAGAGAGAGAGAGAGAGAGAGAGAGAGAGAGAGAGAGTAATTCTATTATAACAGGGAAAGACATTGGAGATATATATTTACAAAACAAGTGAAATACTTTTATAAACGCTGAGACATACGAGTATTAACTGTATGTATATATGTATGTATGTATGTATGTATGTATGTATGTATGTATATGCATAGAATAACAATATTCATCCCTTTCGTAAAGGTTAAGTATTATTTACATTATCTATAATTACTTTGAACATTTCTTTTGCAATGATAATAAAAAACATAACCAAAGTTCATGTAATATTATTTGTACTTGGGAATGAAATATAAGACTATCAGTTGAGACTTATTTAAAATCACATAATATTCAGAGGAAACGAAGTTCGAGAATTTACTGAGGTATAAGTATGTTTTTTGGACCTTACATTTGTTAAAGACTAATTGATAAAACTGATTTGAAATCATGAGAAGCTGTTGTTTGTAAATAATATAGTACACTGCGCAAAGCCCCAGGCTCTACCAAAAAATGAAATTTTTCAGTAAAAATGCTAGAGCAAAATCAGCCCTAAAAATAGCAAAGCCGAAACGAGTTGAGAATTTCAATAATTTACCTATGGTGTAAGACCAAGGTAAATCTCTGAAGAAAAAACAATCTAGAAGTAGTTGACTAGCACCACAGTAGGCAAATCTTCCCCAACCAGACTGGGGTTCGAATCCCACTCAAACTCGTTAGTTTCTTTGGTCACTGCAACCTTCCCATCCTTGGGAGCTAAGGATGGGAGGTTTAGGGGAGCCTATAGGTCTATCTGCTGAGTCATCAGTAGCCATTGCCTAGCCCTCCTTGGGCATAGCTTGGGCGCTGATCATATGTATATATGGTCAGTCTCTTAGGGCATGATTGTCTTGCTTGATAGGGCAATCATGCCCTGCTTGATAGGGCAATGTCACTGTCCCTTGCCCCTAGCAGTAATCGACTATTCATACCACAGTATGCAAACCTTCCCAAACAATTTCTTTTTACTGCACTGTAATTGTTCAGTGGCCACTTTCCTCTTTGTAAGAGTAGAAGAGACTCCTTAGATATGGTAAAAAGCTCTTCTAGGGGAAGGACACTCCAAAATCAAACCATTATTCTCTAATCTTGTGTAGTGCCATAGCCTTTGTACCATGGTCTTCCACTGTCTTGGGTTAGAGTTCCCTTGCTTGAGGGTACACTCGGGCACACTATTCCATCTTCTTTCTCTTCCTCTTGTTTTGTTAAAATTTTTATAGTTTATATAGGAAATATTTATCTTAATGTTGTTGCTCTTCTTAGAATATTTTATTTTTCTTTGTTTCCTTTCCTCACTAAGCTATTTTCTCTGAAGGAGCCCCTGGGTTTATAGCATCCTGCTTATCC
>NC_090728.1:57338199-57345699 GCF_036898095.1 Palaemon carinicauda | reverse complement strand
ATATTACAACTACGGCGATATTCCCAGAGAATTTACTTTAAGGTACCAGAATTCTAACTCCTGGAGCGAGTATCCCTCGTGAAAGGGATATCGCGACATATCAGAGGACGTATTCTAGACACGTCACATGGCAATCTACGACCTGAACAGAGATTTCGTCTCGTAGGAGGGAGATTGACGAGATACGAATTCGGGAAAGAAAAAGGGGAGCCGCTCCCAAGGCTTCCCTATCCCCCGATTCGTATGCGTGCCTGGCGCCAATCCTGGCGCCATCTGTATTCCTTGTAGCGTACACGAGGTGCTACAGATACTGTATGTAGGGAGGGGTCCTACAGCCCTTTCTTAGAAAGGCAAGGGCGGGTCCATCAGGACGACATGGCCATCTCACCCAAAAATAGATTTTTCGCTTCGCTCAAAATCCGTTTTTTGGGCTCAAGCCATGTCGTCCTGATGGAAGTGTACCAGAGCATTACTGTATCTGTGGATTCTCAGAACGTGCCGTACTCCCCGGAGGTAATTTTTTCCCGGTCGACTAGACCTAGAGACCTAAGATGTTACCGTTATACATCTTTTCAACTAACTATAAACTATGTTAGAGCTTCCTGCCCCCTACAGGGAAGAGTCCTACTAGACTCTGGAAAAGTCTCGAAGAGTACATATATCTATGTACGAATACCAGGCAAGCTAATATAGTGGTCTCGCCCTATATTAAGTAAAGCATAGTTTGTAAAGGACCACTGCGTCAATATGAAATATCGACCAGTTTTCCGCACAATACTTGTATTGGACAAAGGTTTTATATCCGCATAGGAGGAAAACCAATGCCACATAGCTTGCATAAAGGAACAATTCTATTAGAATTATCCTAGATAAGGTACATAGAATGAATGCTCAATTATACCAGTAAATTGACACAGGTGAAGGAGACGCAAGGTTCTCAAGAACCAGATTATTGACAGGCAATAAATAGACAGGTTAACCACAATTATATATATATATATATATATATATATATATATATATATATATATATATATATATATATATATATATATATATATATAAGAAGAGGATAACCCAAAACTTTAAGCATAAGTATGATAGTAAACAGGGCTTGTTTGTCTGAAAGAAAAACATTAGATGCCACTTTTAAGATACCGAGGTATCAAAGTCATAAAAGCCTGTATTACAAATCAATGACATTAGCGTTAGAAACGCTCGGCACACATGTCTGCACTTATGCTAGGTTCACCTTCGGAAATGGAACAGTCTGGATGGGCAACACAGTGCCCTCACTTAGTTTGTAGTACAGTATGTAACTACACACTCACCCTGGAATTAATCGTCCCAATTAAGACCACTGTTCCTCGCAGAGTTAAACAGTAGGGTTAACACCGCGACCCACTGCTACCACAGATCTCTTTTAGTTCCTCTACTTGCTTCGCATAGTGGCGAAAGAACACTCTGGAAGACTTCCAGCCAGTGTATGAACGGAGATGTTCAAAATCCATGCAATTAAAGAAATTTAAGAATGAGGCAACTTTCCTCGGATCGTGACCTGCGGGTGTATTGTCAGGATCCGCTCTGCGAATAAAATATGTGATTTTCGCTCTGAGTTGATTCAGAGATAAATTTGAGCCTGATGTTTCTCCCCTGAATAGTTGACCACCCTTGAAGTCTGAAGTTCTATGAAGATAGACCTTTAGGCATTCTACTGGACATAGAGATGCATCTTCTTTCAGAGGGCAGATTCTCCAGGGACCCCACCTGTTGGTGGGTAACTCATTCTTGGCGAGAAACGTAGGATCCGGAAACAGGTTCAGTTCTTCCCCATCCAGGAACTGAACACGACCTGCCTCTCTCGAGAGGCTACAATCTCACTAACCCTGGCCCCGGACGCGAGTGCAAATTAGGAAAATAACTTTTTGTGTCAAATCCTTTAACGCACATTCTTCATTGCTCAACAGAGAAGCGAAATGAAGAACTTGTCTAAAGACCATGAAATGGGCTTTGGAGGTGCTGAAGGTCTGAGCCTAGCACAGGCTTTCGGGACTTTATTAAAGATCTCGTTACCTAGGTCGACCTGGAAGGCATATAGAATGGGTCTTGTCAAAGCAGACTTACACGCTGAAATCGTGTTCGCTGCCAACCCTTGACCATGGAGGTGGGGAAAAAAGATAAGCAGAAGTCTGTCAAGATCTCCTGCGGAATCTTCGCCTTGACAAAAGGCCACCCATTTTCTCCAAGATGACTCATATTGCCTTCTAGTAGATTTGCATTTATATTCCTCAATGAAGTCTATACTGGCTTTCGAAATCCCGAAACGCTTTCTCACCGCTAGGGAGAGAAAATCATGAATTGCAGGGTCCGGGTTTTCTGTAATGAAGCGCAGACAGTTGACTTCTGGACTCGCTGGGTCAGACCTGGATCTGGTAGTGGTACAAACTTCAGCTACAGTTCCAATGCCAGGAGGAACCACACGCTGTTCGGCCACTTGTGGGCCACTATTGCCGCTACCCTTTGAAGGATCTCAGTTTGTTGAGGACCCTCAACAGAAGGTTGTGAGGAGGGAACAGATAAATCTTGGACCATCTGTTCCAGTCGAGGGACATCGCGTCCACTGCTTCCGCTAAGGGGTCCTCGTACGGGGCACGTACAGGGGCAACTTCTTGTTGTCTTTCGTCGCAAAGAGGTCTATCTGCAGTTCTGGGACTGATTCAGAATGAAGGAGAATGATCCTGCGTCTAAGGACCATTCTGACTCTATCGGTGTGAACCTGGATAGAGCGTCCGCTGTCACATTGCGGACTCCTTGAAGGTGAACTGCCGACAGGTACCACTTCTTCTTTTCCGCCAATCGGAAGACGGCCAACATCACCTGGTTGAGAGGTGGTGACCTCGATCCTTGATTGATTGATTGATTGAAAGTTTTCTGGCATCCTGACATCTAAGGTCATTGACGCCGATACCATTTACTGTATATGAAAATTAAAAGAGAATTCGATTAAAACCATAAAAATTAAGAAGTCATTAAAATAGTTAAATAGTTTTCAGAAGACCTGCTTCTGAAATAAATCTAAAAATTCCGCTCGCATAGTAAGACACATCATGTCCAAGAATCTTGGCAAGGATAAACCTGCCATCCTCACCTCGAGCTTCAAACAGATATCTATTTCTTAAGTTAGTAAAATTAGGGCATTCGGTCAACAAATGCCTCACTGTTAAAGGTACTAAGCAGTCCTCGCAATACGGTTGGTGTTGGCCCTTCAGCAGAAACTCGTGTGTCAACCGTGTGTGACCAATACGGAGACGACAAAGAGTCGTCTCCCATTTTCGGGGAATCATGTTATACCTCCAAGGTGATATGATATTTGTTACTTCCCTTATTTTATTGCCGTCTTGACTGTCCCAGTGCTGTTGCCATTTATCACAAACCAATTTCTTGATGTAAGGTAGGAGATCGTTACATGGAATGGGATACCTCCTTGGTAGCAACTCGGATGCCGCATTCTTCGCCAGTAAATCTGCCTTCTCATTCCCAGACACACCTACATGTGCTGGAACCCAACAAAATCGAACAGTTATACCTTTCCGTCCAATAATAAAAAGCCATTCTAAAATCTTTAAAACTAGAGGGTTACTAGAATTAAAAACTTCTAAAGCTTGAAGAACACTCCTTGCATCACTAAAAATTGTAAAATTACCCTCCTTTTCCAAAGCTATTTTCTCAATAGCGGTTAATATGCCATACAGTTCGGCAGTAAATATGGAAGCTGTTAGAGGAATTGCACCTCTACAATTAAAATCATTACTATGTACTCCAAATCCAACGCCAGCATCAGATTTGGAGCCATCAGTATATATAAAAGTTGATCCCCTATGTTCTTCGACATGTTCCATAAAAAGAGACCTGGATTCTAAGTCAGTCATATTCTTCTTAACTCCAATAAAGTATTTACAAAAAGATATGTCAGGTAATTTCCATGGAGGCGTTGATGATACCTTGAATGGAAGTACCTTATTTCTAATTATATCCAGACTATTTAAAAATCGTTTCACCCGAAAGCCATAAGGTTGAGGAGATTTTGGGTGCAACTCAAAGTATGATGCGTGTCTTACAAGGCTTGCAGTCTGAAAGGCTAGAGAGCTAGGGAGTCTTTGCAATCTAAACCAATACCGAAGAATGGAAGACATTCGGTAAAGGTCTAGAGGTAACTCTCCAGCATCAACAAGGAGACTTGGGATAGGCGAGGTTTTAAAAGCTCCAGTAGATAATCTAATACCTGCATGATGTATCGAGTCTAATATTTTTAACCGGCTTGGGGTGGCTGAAGAATATACCTCACAACCATAACTAATTTTGGAAAAAATCAAGGCCTTGTATAATTTTAAAATAGTATTGCGGTCTGCCCCCCATGATGTATGGGACAATACTTTTAAGATATTCAGAGCTTCAACACATTTAGCTTTTAGCGCTTTTAGGTGAGAAACCCATGTAAGTCTACAGTCAAATATCAAACCTAAAAATTTGGTTTCCGATACACATGGTATCCGTTGATCTTTAATGTATATATCCGGGTCTGGATGTACTCCCCGGATACGACAAAAATGGACAATGGTAGTTTTACTTGTCGAGAACTTAAATCCATTCATGTCAGCCCACTGGATAATTTTATCAATAGAGAGTTGGATTTTTCTCTCAACCATTGCCATTCTAGTGCCAGCAAATGATATTGAGAGATCATCCACAAATAGTGTTGAGAGAACATCCTGGGGAATGGCTGAGGATATCCCATTAATTGCTAGTGCAAAAAGGGTTACACTCAGCACACTACCCTGAGGAACTCCTTCTTCCTGGCACTTACTCTCTGATAGAGTTTCCCCCACTCTCACTTGAAAAACTCTACGTGAAAGAAATGCCTGAATAAATAGTGGTAGCTCTCCTCTCAATCCCAATTCATGAATGGTTTTAAGAATACCATATCTCCATGTGGTATCATATGCCTTTTCAAGATCAAAAAATACTGTAACATGGTGCTGTTTGGAAGCAAAGGCTTCACAAATAGATGACTCAAGTCGTATCAACACATCAGTCGTTGAGTGCATTTTTCGGAATCCACATTGAATCGGTGATAAAATGCCTTTCTTTTCAAGGTACCATATCAGCCTTGCATTGACCATCTTCTCCATGATTTTACATAAACAAGATGTCAATGCAATAGGACGATAGTTTGCTGCTAAAAACTTGTCTTTACCGGGTTTTAAAAAGGCTAAAATAATGGCTAGTTCCCAAACACTTGGGTAGCTATGATCATGCCATATTCTATTAATAATGCTTAAAATAAATAGCTTTGTATTAAAATGTACATGTTTAATCATTGCATATGGAATTCCATCGGGTCCAGGGGCTGTATCGTTGCAATGAGCAAGTGCGGAATCAAATTCTCTTTCAGTGAAAGGAGAATTATACGACTCTTCCCTTCTTGTTGCAAAATTTAAAATTTTCTTTTCTTCAGTGCTCCTATACTGGTGACCAGGGGCTCCTTCACACTTGCTGGATACATTTGAAAAATGATTAGCCAGGGCATTGCTAACTTCATTTGCTTCAGTTACATACTGGCCATTCACCTTCAACACTGGTGGTGGGTTGGGGGTGAATTTGCCAGCTATCTTTTTTACTTTCCTCCACACAGAAGATGGTGGTGTTCTACTGTTAATAGAGGAAACAAAAGACATCCATGACTGGCGCCTTGCTTCTTTCATGGCACGACGGAACTGTGCTCTACATTTCTTGTACATTATTAAATTCTCATCAGTTCTGCGTCTACGCAATCGTGTTAGAGATCTTCTTGTGGCTCTGTGGAGTGCAGTTAGTTCTGAAGACCACCACGGGACTGGTCGTCGTTTGAATAACCCTGTTGTTTTGGGAATTGAATTGACTCCTGCTGTATGAAGAGTTCCATTCAGTAGGTCTATGGCATCATCAACACTTTCAAACTGTTCTGCTCTCCCTTCGATTTCACTTAGCTCACAAAATTTAACCCAGTCTGCCTTGTCTAGATTCCAACGTGGCGATCTTTGCAAAGGCGGACCCTTGTTGGTGTTTATAATGATTGGTGCATGATCACTAGTATGCCAATCATCTAATGTCCTCCAATCAAAATCAAGAAGGCAGTTAGAGCTTGCAATTGAAAGGTCAATGCATGACAAAGTACCTGTCTGAACATGGAAGTGTGTGGGCTCTCCGGTATTAAGGAGTCCCACATCCTCATTCTCCACAATTGATGAGATAATATTGCCCCTTGTGTTGGCCAAAACATCACCCCATAAAGGATGTCTACCATTCATATCTCCCAGTAAGAGAAAAGGTTGAGGGAGTTGTTGAATGACCTCTGCTAAATCATCATATAAAATATTATCATTTGGAGGTAAGTACAGAGAGCATATTGTATATTTTCTCCCTATATCAATTTGTACAACAACTGCCTGCAGGGTTGTACGTATAGACATGGGTATTTGGGGAACATCTCGACGAATGTACATGAGACTTCCGCCATGGCTCCCTGCTTGTTGATTATATGGTGTTCTATAGCTAACATACTCTCGAGGACTAGGAGTGTTAGAATCAAGCATACTTTCCTGTAGACATACAATTATGGGGGAATGCTCATGAATTAGGAGCTTAAGTTCTTCATATTTCGCCCTCAAACCCTGACAGTTCCATTGCAAAATGGAGGAGAAAACTATGGATTATTTCTGGAAGACATCTTGGATGAGGTCTTCCCATTAGCAGTTTTTAATGTAACATTATTACCAGTATGTTTCTTCAGAGGTGGTCTTGTTATGTTGGGTTTAACGTTGGTGTTTTTCTTTGTATTCTTTTTATCTATTTGTTGAGGTGGATGGTGAACCTCAACTTGAATTTCTGATTTATTCAGTCCATCTTCTGGTTCATCAGAAACATCAACAGACAAAACATCAAATTTATTTGATGTCATAACCTTAACGTTTCTAATGGAGGGTGGAGAGAGAGATGGAGGTCTCTCTCTTTTGCGATTAATAGATGGTGGGATTCGAGGTTTTTGCACCTTTCCCACAACAGGTGCATCAGGTAAGTTAGTCTTAAGTGGAACCTCCATCAGATCAGGCAAGGACATGGCCTGAGAGAGGTTTGTATTACTTTTTGTAATGGCGGCTGAAGGCTGTACAGCAATGGGCAATGACCTAGTGTTAATACACCGTGGTAAAGCCTCAGGAGGTGATAAGGTTGCCTCGTTATTTGACATTTTGTCAGATAGTATACTTTTTTTTGAGCTATTGGCAGTGCTAGGTTGGTTTGATTTTAATGCCTTAGCATATGTATTTGATTTATTTAATAGTCTTTTGGCATGGGTCACACTTATGTGTTCTAAGTTTGATTTGTTGAGGGCAGCTTCCTCCAACTTATATAGCTCGCAAATCTTGTCTGTGGATTTGTGATTCGAGCTGCAATTTAAACACC
>NC_090728.1:57333215-57337699 GCF_036898095.1 Palaemon carinicauda | reverse complement strand
CGGTTAGATTTCACCAGTCGTTCTATCTTCAGCTTTTAAATCAATACTTCTCCATTCATCATCTACACTAAATATCTTATTTAATTTCATAACTTTTTTGCAGCTTCTTTTAATACCATCATCATCTCCGACGCCTATTGACGCAAAGGGCCTCAGTTAGATTTCGTCAGTTGCAAAGGGCCTCGGTTAGATTTCGCCAGTTGCTAAGGGCCTCGTTTAGATTTCGCCAGTCGCAAAGGCCTCGGTTAGATTTCGCCAGTCGCAAAGGGCCTCGTTTAGATTTCGCCAGTTGCAAAGGGCCTCGGTGAGATTTCACCAGTCGTCTCTACCTTGAGCTCTTAAATCAATAATCTTCCCATTCATCTCTTTCTTTATATTTTTAGACTTTCATAATTTCACCCAGTGAAAATTCTATGATTATTTTTCTTTCAAAGAATTTTTTCCAATGTTTTTTTCTTATCTTATCATCGCCGTTATTATCACTGCCTCATTTGCCAATTCTGATTCCTTTCAAAGATTGTCTTCCTCCAGCATCATCATCATCTCCATCCCTCCTCCTCCTCCCTCCCATCCTCCTCCCTCCTCCTCCCCCTCCTCCTCCTCCTCCTTCTCGCCCCCCCCTCCTCCTCCTCCTCCTCCTCCTCCTCATCATCCAACACCACCATTATCTGCATCTGCATCTCCCCCTCCCCCCTTCCCCCCTCTTTCTCCTCGAGCCCAAAATACTCCTTAATGGACCCTCTCTCTCTCTCTCAGTATATCAGCATTATTTCCGTCTCCCATCTTCGTCATTTCCTTTTTCTCCCATTTAATTCATCTCCTCATTTCCATGACACGTTTCGCATCAAAGTAATTCCTGTGGCTATGAATAGAATCATTATGCGCATCATTATGCTTTCCTTTATTATTTGCTCTTCGCCAATTAACAGCATTTTCTCTAAAACTTTTAACTTTCATGATGACAGTGATTTTACATTTTTTTTTTTAACATATTCCTTCAGGTTTTATGTATGCATACATGCTTGTATGCATGAATATATGAATGGAATCTATAAATATATTTTGAGTTTTTTCCTTCAACTTTTATGATGACAGTAATTTTTTCTATTTTCTTTTTTTCATGATGCCAGTCACTTGCATTTTTTTTATACATTCCTTAAGCTTTTATTTATGTATACATACATGCTTGTATGCATGGATATATGAATGAATCTATAAATATATTTTTGAGTTTTTTTCCTTCAACTTTTATGATGCCAGTCACTTTTTTTGTTATTTTTACATATTCCTTCAGCTGATATGTATGCATACATGCTTGTATACATGAATATATGAAATGCATCTATAAATATATTTTTGAGTTTTTTTGCTTCAACTTTTAAGATGCGAGTAAATTTTTTTTTTTTTTACATATTCCTTCAGCTTTTTATGTATGTATACCATGCTTGTATACATGAATACATGAATAAAACTATGAATATATTTTGAGGTTTTTCTGTTTTCTTTTTTCATAATGCCAGTCACTTGCATTTTTTTTTATACATTCCTTCAGCTTTTATGTATGTATACATGCTTGTATACATGAATATATGAATAAAACTATGAATATATTTTGAGTTTTTTCTATTTCTTCTATTCACACTTCTGCTCCTCCATCCTTTACAAAAATTTCTCAAATTTCTCTCTTGCAGCTTCTTGCTAATGTTAGTCAGTCATGAATGTCTCCCTCTTCGATAGTATTTCGTTTCTCTCTTTCTTTATATCGTCTCCCATCATCTCATCAGTCTTTCTTATACTTCCTCTCATCCATTTTATTCTTCCTCTCCTTCCCTTTAATAGTCTACATAGTCTCATCAGTCCTCCCTTTCTTATACTTACTATTATTCATTTTCTTCTTTCTATCCATTCCTCATACCGTCCCCATAGTCAATAGCCTCCTTTCTTATACTTTCTCTTATTCAAATTCTTCTCTCTCTCTCTCTTCTCTCTCTCTCTCTCTCTCTTACACCATCTCAATCGTCTCATCATTCTCTCCTTTCTTATACTTCCTCTTATTCATTTCCTTCTCTCTCCTTTCCTTACATCGTCTCCATCGCCATATCCTTATCCCTCTCTTATACTTCCTCTTATTCATCTTCTTCCCTCGCTACTACTGTAGGAGAGGATGGACATCTTCGGCTAACGACCCGCGAACGAAAGAGACGACCCCATAAGGCGCCTCGTATCCCGGGCTAAAATGATCCCTTGATACGGACGCCTTCCGAACGAGCCGTCTCGTTAATTACCCTCGTTTAATGCTGGATAATAATTGCACGGGAGTAAAAGTCCCCAGCGCGGTAAATTAAAAACAACGCTGTATCAAACGATGGCGACTGTTGGCTGGGAGCCATGTTGCTGAGGTTTGGGTATGATCTGTGACTTTTTGGTTTGGGAAAATATATGGTTTTTGTGTCTGTATTTTGTAATGCACGTGTATTTCATACACGCTTATGCATAATAAACCCCCCCCCCCCTCTCTCTCTCTCTCTCTCTCTCTCTCCTCTCTCTCTGTTGTTGAGGTTTGGGTATGATCTGTGACTTTTTGGTTTGGGGAAAACATATGGTTTTTGGGCCTGTATTCTGTAATGCACGTTTATTTCATACACGCTTGTGCATAAACCCCGCTCCCCCACCCCGTCTCTCTCTCTCTCTCTCTCTCTCTCTCTCTCTCTCTGTTGCTGAGGTTTGGGTATGATCTGTGACTTTTTGGTTTGGGAAAATATATGGTTTTTTGTGTCTGCTATTCTGTAATGCACCTATATTTCATACACGCTTATGCATAATAAACCTATTGGAATATCTCTCTCTCTCTCTCTCTCTCTCTCTCTCTCTCTCTCTTTTAAGCTTACCATTGCATGTTTTCAAAATGTCAAAGTTTTATGTCATATGTCATGATCTGCGATTTCTTGGTTTGGGAAAATATATGTTTTTGGAACTTGTATTCTGTAATGCATGTATATTTCATAAATGCTCATACATTGTAAACCTATTGTCCTCTCTCTCTCTCTCTCATCTCTCTCTCCTCTCTCTCTCTCTCTCTCTCTTTAAGCTTGCCATTGCACGTTTCAAAATGTCAAAGTTTTTATGTCATATGTCATGATCTGTGATTTCTTGGTTTAGGAAAATATATACATTTATGCCTGTATTCTGTAATGCGCGTGTATTTCATACACGCTTCGACATTATAAACCTATTGCTCTCTCTCTCTCTCTCTCTCTCTCTCTCTCTCTCTCTCTCTAGTACTGATAACAGAAAAAACCTTCTTAATTTGACATTGCATGTTTAAAATTGTTAAAGTTTTTTATGCCACTGTTATCCTCAACTGTTTGTATATAAGCTTGTTATTTCCTTTGAATAAAGTCAGTTATCTTTAGCTCGTTTTAGCGTTAAGACCATTATCAGCCTCCTACAATTCATGCACTTAAGTATACATAACTATATGTACATATATTTTATGCTTAAAGGTTTAAAGGGACACTCATGAATGGCAGAGGCAAGGGGACAGTGGCAATTCCATAACAGGACAATACCCTAGAGGCCTAGAGACTGACCAATATATCCACATGATCAGCGCCCAAGCCAAGTCTCCACCCAAGCAAGGACCAGGGAGGACCAGGAAGAAAAGATAATTCGTTTACATTCTTACTACTGTCATTTATAATGTCCATTTACTTAGCTGATATCAATTAGTGTGTTATAGACTTGAGCCAAGGACAATATGTAGTTCAGTTATTTTTCTTCCTCTTGTTTTGTTAAAAGTTTATATAGTTTATATGAGAAATATTTATTTTGATGTTGTTACTGTTCTTAAGATATTTAATTTTTCCTTGTTTCCTTTCCCCACTGGGCTATTTTCCCTGTTGGAGCCTCTGGGCTTACAGCATTGTGCTTTTCCAAGTAGGGTTGTAGCTTAGCATTTAATAATAATAATAATAATAATAATAATAATAATAATAGCAATATTGAAGACGTTAATGAGAAGTAAGGAGATAATGGCTCTAATATCTAAGATGTTATAGAATATATAAAAAATTATATGAAAAATTCACGGTAAAAAGAATAAATAAAACATTATGGTACAATAATATATGAACAGTTAAGGTTCAAGAATATATGAAAAGTTAGAGGCCAATAATATATGAAAAATTACTATTCAAGAATATAAGAAAGGTTAAAGGACGCAGTAAGTTTAAGAAGTCCGCGTGGCGTCAATATACCATTTAAAATTATTTGAGCTGTTTGGGGAAATTATATGCGCTAAAGGTTCATTGTTATGTGCCAGACAGTGGTTAAGATAATGACCGCGAAATGATTCTTCTCTTTTTGTTCTGTTCTCTTTATAAAAGGAAACACAAATATACACACACACACACACACACACACATATATATATATATATATATATATATATATATATATATATATATATATATATATATATATAT
>NC_090728.1:57318215-57328215 GCF_036898095.1 Palaemon carinicauda | reverse complement strand
AATCAGATTAATTACGTTTGATTGAAATCTCAGCCGTCAATGTTTCGCCAATAAACTCAATGAAACCTTTCCCCGCCAGTATCTCTTTATCTCTTTTACTCATCTGTCAATAAAAATAAAAGAATAATAGCATCATGAAAAAATGGGAAAGACAGTTTAATCCAACTGAAAGTTCTGTGTTTTGGATTAAGGATTTATTTCTTGAAGATGAAATAAAGACCACAAAGATGGATTGGGGGGGAGGGGGAATTTAATGGGACTTGGATTGGCTAATCCCCAAAATAAAACACTTCCTATTTTGTTTCCGCTGTCAATAAATAAAGAATAAAATAATAAAAAAAGGGGAAAGACAGTTTAATCCAACTGGAAGTTTTGTCTTTTGGATAAAGAATTTATTTCTTGAGGATGGAAGAAAGACTACAAAGGTGGAGGGGCGGAGGGGGGTTATGGGGCTTAGATTAGGGGGGAGGGATACCTAAGCTAGCCCCCCAAAAAACGCTTCCTCTTTGGCTTCCTCTGTCAATAAAAAAGAATAATAGAATCATGAAAAAATGGGAAAGACAGTTTAATCCAACTGAAAGTTTTGCGTTTTGGATAAAGAATTTATTTCTTGAAGATGAAAGAAAGAATTGAAAGATGTATGGGGGTTGGGTTATGGGGCTTGGATGGGGGGGGGGGATACCTAGGTTAACCGCCCCCCCAAACAATTCCTCTTTTGTTTCCGCTGTCCATAAAAAAGAATAATAGAATAATAAAAAAAGGGGAAAGACAGTCTAATCCAACTGAAAGTTTTGCGTTTTGGATAAGGAATTTATTTCTTCATGATGAAAGAAAGACCAGAAAGATAGAGGGGGGGGGGGGGGTTATGGGGCTTGGATTGGGGGGGGGATACCTAGCCTACCCCCCAAAAAAACGCTTCCTCTGTCAGTAAAAAACGAATAATGGGATAATGAAAAAAGAGGAAAGACAGACTAATCCAACTGAAAGTTCTGCGTTTTGGATAAAGAATTTATTTCTTGAAGATGAAAGAAAGACTAGAAAGATGGGGGGGGGGGGGGGTTTAATGGGGCTTAGATTGGGGGGGGGATACCTAAGCAACCCCCCCCCAAAAAAAAAAAGTCTCTTCCTCTTTTGCTTTCTGTCAATAAAAAAAGAATAAACTAATAAAAAACGGGAAAGACAGTTTAATCAAACTGAAAAGTTTTGCGTTTTGGATAAAGAATTTATTTCTTGAAGATAAAAGAAAGACTAGTTTGATGGGGGGGGGGGGGATGGGAGTTGAGGTGCTGTTGGGGGATACCTAGACAGCCCCCCAAAATAGGGAGGGAGGATGCTATGAAAGGAAGAGAGATTGAGGGAGATTGGAGAAGGAACCTTAAGAAATATTTGCAGGATTACCGCTTCTGTATATGATGAGGGTGAATAGGTTTGGGGGGGGGGAAGCCCCATTTTACCCATAATTCTCTCGCTTCCCTCATGACACCCATAAGCCATCATGTAACGCTACTTCTGTTAGTGATAGATACGCAGTTGATCCTTCTCTGCTTTAAAACCAAGATAAATAAACACCTTGAGGCCCTTCGTAGAGGATTCAGCTCCTCCTTGCCCTTACGGTTTCGAACGAAATCTCCTTCCCTTACCCTAAGACGTGAAGGAAACGGTTTAGGGAAAGGGGGGGAGGGAGTGTCAGAAGGATTTGGAGTATTACGAGTTTCCCCTAAACGTCTTTACAATGAACAGTTTTAGGGTTGTAAAGAAGATAACGCGATTTACCCCGTGAGAAAAGTACCTTGTAAGGCTTATACAAACTTCAAAATAAAGGACATGTCTATTCGCTTTACTTCTTCTTCTTCTTCTTCTTCTTCTTCTTCTTCTTCTTCTTGTTCTTGTTCTTTTTCTTGTGCATCTTCTTCTTCTTGTTCATCTTCTTCTTGTTCTTGTTCTAAAGGCTTACACAAACTTCAATATAAAGGACATATCTATTCGCTTTACTACTTGGTGTTGTTGTTGTTGTTGTTGTTATTTTTCTTGTTCTTGTTCATCTTCTTGTTCTTGTTCATCTTATTGTTGTTGTTCTTCTTCTTCTTAAGGCTTATACAAATTTCAAAATAAAGGACATACCTATTCGCTTTACTTCTTCATCATGTTCTTTTTCTTGTTCTTCTTCTTCTTCTTCTTCTTCTTTTTCTAGTACATCTTCTTGTTCTTGTTCATCTTCTTCTTGTTGTTGTTCTAAAGGCTTATACAAACTTCAAAATAAGGGACATATCTATTCGCTTTACTTTTTGTTCTTTTTTTTGTTCATCTTTTGTTGTTGTTATTGTTGTCGTTGTTGTTCTATATTAAATATTGTAAGACAGTTTCCCTTTGCTTAGAATACGACGAATAAATCTCTGGAAAATGAATAAATTTCTTTTCCTTTCACTTAGAATACGACGAATAAATCTCTCGAAAATTAATTAACCTATTTTCCCTTCGTTTAGAATACGACTAATAAATCTTTGGAAAATGAATTTATTTCTTTTCCTTTCACTTAGAATACGACGAATAAATCTCTCGAAAATAAATTAACTTCTTTTCCTTTCACTTAGAACACGACGAATAAATCTCTCGAAAATAAATTAACTTATCGAAATAAAACATCATAACATTGCATGAAAGAATCTCATGCAAAGAAAACTGAGCAATGTATGAAAATTTATTTGCAATTTCCATGATAAGGGAACATGACATCCACTATCTTCTCCTCAGACTTTGATGGCTCAATCAGAAATGTTATATCGTTTGGTTATTACCAAAATCATCCAAATAAATAATTAGGAGATAAGGTATACTACAGTCAGTTCTATTTAGTGAGGCAGATTTGCACCGACTTCCAGGGGTGCCCTTTTAGCTCGGAAAAGTTTCCTGATGTCTGATTGGTTGGACAAGATAATTCTAACCAATCAGATAGCAGGAAACTTTTCCGAGCTAAAAGGGCACCGCTGCGAGTCAGTGCAAATGCGCCTCATTAAAAAAATTGAGTATAGGCGTATACCTAAGCCTGGTCACTGACATAACAACAAATTTCAATCAATAAACTGGCTTTCAATAATTATTAAATCATCCGCATGAGACAGACTTGATGTTCGTTTAATTTTCAACCATCCATTACAAAATGTACTTAAGAAAGAGCGAGTCAGTAAAATTACTTTTAACTTCCAGAGGAATATTGAAGAATGTAATATATATATATATATATATATATATATATATATATATATATATATATATATATAATATATAATATTATATATATATATATATATGTATATATATATATATATATATATATATATATATATATATATATATAATTTTATTACTGGCTAAGCTACAACCCTAGTTGGAAAAGCAGATGTTATCAGCCAAAAGGCTCAAGCAGGGAAAATACCCCAGTGAGGAAAGGATATAAGGAAATAAATAAACTATATGAGGAAAAAATAAACAATTGAAATAAAATATCATAAGAACAGTGTACCAACCGTGTGTCACACAATTGTACATAATTCCTTTTGTATATAATATGCTTGTATCTTCGCTCTTCCCTCGCACTCAAACGAACATGAAAATTCATGTCTGCTGTTTTGCTCTGAACATTGTCTGTCTCTTGAACATGTTATGTCCTGTTGCCTTGCGGTTCTGTATATAAAGAAGAGTGTTCCTTAATATATAACTCAGTCGTTTCCAATCTGCCTTTGATTTCACAACTCCTCTCTCGGCCCGTCACATTGGTGACCCCGGAGTGACCCGCTCCTCCCGCCTCCCCATCCCCCCTACACCTCTCACCGTTACCATGACGCCGTCAACGCATACCTTCTGCAGCAGTACTCGCCGTCGCCAGCCGCTCGTATAGCAACGCCTTTTCAGCTCTCTCAACAACCGTTGGGGGACCAAAGGGCTTCGCTCACCCTCGGGAAAATGACCAGTATCACTCGCCTGCAACCTGCCGCAGACGGCTCTCCTCGTGATGTGAACCCACTTCATGACTTTCAAACCTCCATCAACGCCTCCACTCGTGATGAAGAGGACATCTATTCAACTTCAACCGAAGCTGACGTGAATGCCGTAGGACACGCCTATGAATGCCGTAGGACACACGCCTATGAATGCCGTAGGACACACACGCCTATGAATGCCGTAGGACACACTCGCCTATGAATGCCGTAGGACACGGAATGCCGTAGGACACACACGCCTATGAATGCCATAGGACACACTCGCCTACCCCGTGACGAGCCGGAGCGGCAACAGCCACCCATCATCCACCACTCGCTCGCACCCAAACCATCGACTTCTACAGCCACTCACTGTCGCTAATCGGCGCAGTTTCTACTACTACCTCTCCAGATTCAGGGCACCTATTTAACATGTTCAGTATGTCATTTTTAGAGGGGGAGCCATGTACCAACCGTGTGTCACACAATTGTACATAATTCCTTTTGTATATAATATGCTTGTATCTTCGCTCTTCCCTCGCACTCAAACGAACATGAAAATTCATGTCTGCTGTTTTGCTCTGAACATTGTCTGTCTCTTGAACATGTTATGTCCTGTTGCCTTGCGGTTCTGTATATAAAGAAGAGTGTTCCTTAATATATAACTCAGTCGTTTCCAATCTGCCTTTGATTTCACAACTCCTCTCTCGGCCCGTCACATTGGTGACCCCGGAGTGACCCGCTCCTCCCGCCTCCCCATCCCCCCTACACCTCTCACCGTTACCATGACGCCGTCAACGCATACCTTCTGCAGCAGTACTCGCCGTCGCCAGCCGCTCGTATAGCAACGCCTTTTCAGCTCTCTCAACAACCGTTGGGGGACCAAAGGGCTTCGCTCACCCTCGGGAAAATGACCAGTATCACTCGCCTGCAACCTGCCGCAGACGGCTCTCCTCGTGATGTGAACCCACTTCATGACTTTCAAACCTCCATCAACGCCTCCACTCGTGATGAAGAGGACATCTATTCAACTTCAACCGAAGCTGACGTGAATGCCGTAGGACACGCCTATGAATGCCGTAGGACACACGCCTATGAATGCCGTAGGACACACACGCCTATGAATGCCGTAGGACACACTCGCCTATGAATGCCGTAGGACACGGAATGCCGTAGGACACACACGCCTATGAATGCCATAGGACACACTCGCCTACCCCGTGACGAGCCGGAGCGGCAACAGCCACCCATCATCCACCACTCGCTCGCACCCAAACCATCGACTTCTACAGCCACTCACTGTCGCTAATCGGCGCAGTTTCTACTACTACCTCTCCAGATTCAGGGCACCTATTTAACATGTTCAGTATGTCATTTTTAGAGGGGGAGCCATGTACCAACCGTGTGTCACACAATTGTACATAATTCCTTTTGTATATAATATGCTTGTATCTTCGCTCTTCCCTCGCACTCAAACGAACATGAAAATTCATGTCTGCTGTTTTGCTCTGAACATTGTCTGTCTCTTGAACATGTTATGTCCTGTTGCCTTGCGGTTCTGTATATAAAGAGGAGTGTTCCTTAATATATAACTCAGTCGTTTCCAATCTGCCTTTGATTTCACAACTCCTCTCTCGGCCCGTCACAACAGTAACAACAACAAAACAGATATCCCGTTCCTCGAGTAGGGGGAGAGGAAGTAGTCATACCCTGGTGAAAGGGGGATAAGTTTGCGTGTGTGTGTGCATATCTATCTAAATATCTAGCCATCATTTCTGACCGGTCACGTACACTAGTATTTACGATAAGGAACAAAAAGTTGCCCCTTCCTTCGACCTTCGCATAAAATGCAGCTCTTCTAGGAGGACACTCTAAATTCAAACCATTGGTCTCTAGTCTTGGTTAGTGCCATAGCCTCTGTACCATGGTCTTCCACCACCATCTTGGGTTAGAGTTCTCTTGCTTGAGGGTACACTCGAGCACACTATTCTATCTTATTTCTCTTCCTTTAATTTTGTTGAAGTTTTTATAGTCTATATAGGAGAGATTTATTTTAGTGTTGATGCTCTTCTTAAAACAATCTATTTTCCTTTTTTCCTTTCCTCACTGGGGTATTTTCCCTGTTGGAGCCTCTGGGCTTATAGCAGCCTGCTTTTCCAACTAGGGTTGTATCTTAGCTAGTAATAATAATAATAATAACAACAACAACAACAACAACAACAACAACAACAATAATAATCATAATAATAATAATAATAATAATAATAATAATATGAAAATGAATAAACCTTCTAAATTTTTTCAGGAAAGTCTGATGATAGGTCTATGGATTACCCTCCTAACGAGGTAATAAACAAACAGAGGAAGACATACTTCCCGGAAGTAATAAATAACGGTACTTGAGTGCATATGGGGTGGGGAAGGGGTCCTTTGCCTAAACGGACATTTATTCCAAAGTCGTCCTGATGTATGAGGGCTGGGGGTGATCTGTTTTGAAGTTTTCTGAAAGCTTGCTATTTTGACAAAGTTGTTAGCTTTACTTCAATTTTTTTTAATCTTGCCATTTTGACAAAGTTCTCAGCTCATAAAATGTAATGCTATTTTTTTTCTACCAATATAGCAACGTAACTGTTAGGTTCTAACAGATAGGCGGGGTGAATTCAAGCAACGTTTATTCGACAGATATCAAGCTTATATACAAGCAGTTGAGAGCAAGAATGTCACAAAAATTCAAACAATCTAAAACATGCGATAGCAAGCTTAAACAGGTTTTATTAGCAGTGCGAGAGAGAACGAGATAAAAAAAAATAATAGCAATACATTATATGAGTGTGTATGAAAGAATTATAGTAAAGAATGAAGTAATAAAAAATCTTGATTAGAGAAGATAAACAGGATAAGCAAAACTATTACAATTTTTGCCTGACTCAAAACGGTCGCTAAGACTTCGCATTATGCTTTTAAATTTGGGAAGGGTTCAACCATTGTGGTCAGACTATGGACTAACTGTCTCTGAAAGTGTCCACATAATCCGGATTCCTTTATACTTTATATACAGTGGCACGCGTTTTAAACTGAAAATATACATTTATGACAGGTGGAAAAAAAACTTTTAGTTTTTCTAAACATGATCTTCTGGTCACTTCATTTGTTATTGGTGTTTTATTGTTAATCTTGAAGATAAAATTCCCTGTACTACAAATAAATTTCCTATCTACCATTGAAAACAGGTGGGAAAAAAGTTTAACTTTATTTTATCTATAAAAGATTTTCTGTTCATTTCATTCTTTATTGGTGTTTTGTGGTTAACCTTGAAGATAAAATTCCTTGTACTATTGATAAATTTAATATCTACCATCGAAAATTAATCGTTAACACATTAACTTTATATTTTCAAATTCTCAAAAGGCATGTATAATCAGTAAAAAAAGTAAATCAATGATTTTCAGGTAATTAATTTATCCATAGTTTTTGTATAAAATATCACAAAACCTGGAATACATATAAATTATATACTTTAGTAGTAAAAGTATTAATCACTCCAAAGTTGTTTTTATAAGAGATGATTAAACCAGATTAATTAAAGAGAATATAAAATTCACGACACTCCTTTCAAGTTTAGTCAAAGGTTTCTGATAGAGACCCAAAAAATAATCAGTCCAATAAAAATTCCATCTTCGCAGAAAGTAAAAATTATGGGGGACATAAAAATCCCATAAGAACCATATAAAATTCACATTCAGAGATTAGCAAACGTACCCCACATGTCCATAAACCTCATAAAAAAAAAAAAAAAAAAAAAAAATAAATAAATAAAAAAAAAAAAAAAAAAAAAAAATTGCATCCGTGATTTCCCGGACCCACTTGATCAGTAAGTCGGTACGAATTTCTTCTTCAAGAATTCATACTGTGATTCTAAGCCATGTAGTTGAAAACAATTGCGAAGATTTATGGCCAAATGAAGACATGTTCACAGATAACGCTAACTGCATTGACCATCCCTTGATGATATGCACTGTACCCCCACGCATACAGTGGCACACGTGTGTAGAGAGAGAGAGAGAGAGAGAGAGAGAGAGAGAGAGAGAGAGAGAGATATTGAACCGATAATTGAATTGCTGTAAGCATCACATCGTTAATTTTCTGAGTGCGTTTTAGTGTTTATATGAATGTTTTATTTATATGTAAATGTTTCTGTATGCTTTCATGCTGAGAGAGAGAGAGAGAGAGAGAGAGAGAGAGAGAGAGAGAGAGAGAGAGAGAGAGAGAGAGAGAGAGAGAGAGAGAATGTTTTATATGTATGGGAATGTGTCTGTATGCCTTTATCCTAGTTTTGCCACACGTGTGTGTGTGTGTGTGTGTGTGTGTGTGTGAGAGAGAGAGAGAGAGAGAGAGAGAGAGAGAGAGAGAGAGAGAGAGAGATTTTTATTTTTATGTGAATGTGTCTGTATGCTTTATCCTAGTTTTGCCATACGTGAGAGAGAGAGAGAGAGAGAGAGAGAGAGGAGAGAGAGAGAGAGAGAGAGAGAGAGAGAGAGAGTTTATTTGTATGTGAATGTGTCTGTATGCCTTATTCTAGTTTTTCCATATGCGAGAGAGAGAGAGAGAGAGAGAGAGAGAGAGAGAGAGAGAGAGAGAGAGAGAGAGAGATGGGAACTCGACGTTACCCAAGTCATACCCTTTAACCGTTGACGTGAACTCCCATATAAATATAAATATCTACTGCTATCTCCAAACTCTCATCAAGGAACCCCCCCCCCCCCGCCCAAGGGGGGGGGGGGCTTACCCATAATTCCCCAAGCAGATCAATAACGTCAAACAATGAGAGATTGTACCTCCGTTGTTTTGATGCCACTTTATAAAAATATATCTTCGACGTAGCGATACCGAAACACGTCAACAGCTGGACCCTTAAAAAGAAGTACAAGGGAGCTTGAATTAAACACGTCTCTTTATTCTGACGTCAGTGTGAAGTCAGAGGTATAGAGGGTAGAGACGTAGAGGCAGTAGGTGACTTCAAACGATTAATAATAATCGGCTCTTCCGAGAGGAAATGGTAAACAGAAATGAAGCTGGTTTAAAATGGGAAACAGAAATGAAGCTCGTTTGAAATGGTTAATAGGAATGAAGCTAGTCTAATATGATTGATAGAATGAAGCTGGTCTAAGATGGGAAACAGAAATGAATCTGGGTTGAAATGGTTAATAGAAATGAAGCTAGTCTGATATGATTGATAGAAATGAAGCTTGTCTAAAATGGTAAACAGAAATGAGGCTAGTCTAAAATGGTAAAAAGAAATGAAGCTAGTCGAAAATGGTTAATAGAAATGAAGCTAGTCTAATATGGTTAATAGAAATGAAGATAGTCTAAACTGGTAAACAGAAATGAAGCTAGTCTAATATGAATAATAGAAATGAAGCTTGTCTAAAACGGTAAACAGAAATGAAGCTGGTCTAAAACGGTAACAGAAATGAAGCTGGTCTAAAACGGTAAACAGACATTGAGCTGTTCTCAAAATGGCAAACAGAAAAGAAGTTAAGTCTAAAATGGTAAGCAGAAATGAAGCTAGTCTAAAATGGTAAACATAAATGAAGCTAGTCTAAAATGGTTAACAGAAATGAAGCTAGTGTAAAATGGTAAACAGAAATGAAGCTGGTCTAAAATGGTAAACAGATATGAAGCTTCTCTAAAATGGTAAACAGAAATGAAGCTGGTCTAAAATGGTAGACAGAAATGAAGCTGGTCTAAAATGGTAAACAGAAATGATGCTGGTCTAAGATGGTAAACAGAAATGAAGCTGGTCTATAATGGTAAACAGAAATGAAGCTGGTCTAAAATGTTAATAGAAATGAAGCTGGTCTAATATGGTAAACAGAAATGAAGCTTGTCTAAAATGGTTGATAGAAATGAAGCTAGTCTAAAAATGGTTAATAGAAATGAAGCTGGTCTGATATGGTAAACAGAAATGAAGCTGGTCTAAAATGAGAAACAGAAATGAAGCTAGTTTAAAATGGTAAACGGAA
>NC_090728.1:57305715-57313215 GCF_036898095.1 Palaemon carinicauda | reverse complement strand
ATATAGTGGAGAAAACAAGACTTTAACGGCCAAACAACAAAAGATTTCTTACATGTAAGGCAAAACACAACATTAAATGCTTACCCACTCCAATAAATAAGTTGAGATATATATGAACTAAATAAAACACAAAATTATGCTATTATACACCAACTAATATCAAACACAATCATAAGAGCTGCGATCTTAATGAGGTGGAAGAAGATAACCCTAATAATGATAATCAAAACGATTAACAGTCCGATAAACACCGAGAACGGCAGTGAAGATAACAATAAATGTAATTGAAGCAGAAACAGCAACAATAACCACACAGATAACAAGAACATTCATTTAAGAACATTGTTCACGCAGCCAGGCGAGACACAAGAGGCCTTTGCAAATAATTTCTCTGGCGCTACTCTTCGTCGTCGCGCTTCGGAGCAAATACCCCTTACGCGACGAGCGGAGTGGAAGGTGAGAGAGAGAGAGAGAGAGAGAGAGAGAGAGAGAGAAGCAGCGTTAATGATCATCTCCAGGTAATTAAAATCAAGGTTAATCAGCAAACCTGAAAGGGAAGATTCAGACGCCGTATCTTATACCATTAAGCCGATTCAAAAGCAGGTCATTAAGTTCGTGTATTTCGTTAACTGACGTGAGTAAGGTATCTCGCCCGGAAAGGGAGACTTATTCGTATGAATTATTAAGAATATGAGGAAAAATGTGTTAAATTCCTCGGAATATGAGAAAAAAATCTTATATTCGACGAAATTTGAGGAATAATATGTTAAATTCGTCGGAATATAAGGAAAAAATCTTATATTCGACGAAATTTGAGGAAAAATGTTAAATTCGTCGAAATATGAGGAAAAAATATTATATTCGACGAAATTTGAGGAAAAATATGTTAAATTCGTTGGAATATGAGGAAAAACATGCTAAATACGTCGGAATATGTGGAAAACAACTTAAATTCGTCGGATTATGAGGGAAAAAAAATCTTGAATTCGTCGGAATATGAGGAAAAAAACATCTTGAATTCGTCGGAATATGAGGAAAAACTTCTTGAACTCGTCAGATTACGAGGAAATACATCCTAAATTCGTCGGAATATGAGGATAAACATCCTAAATTCGTCAGAAAATGAGGAAAAATATCTTAATTCGTTGAAATATGAGGAAACCATGAATATGAGGAGATATTTATAAATTGTTAAGCCCGGATTGGTTTGAAAGAGTGGACAGTAGTTGAATTTAAATATTAACCAAATATATGGAAGGTTAAATGACTGTGTAATATCTTGAATAAAATTTCAGATCAAAAGTAGTTTTACAAAATATCTTGTGGGGAAATTTATTTGAATTTTTTTTTTTCGAAATGTAATCGAAGCTTGGCTATATCAAATTAAAGTTTTCGTAAATTGTTAATATAGGCTACCTTAACGTGGTGAAAGGGTTTGTGTATCGCCATGAACAGCAAAGCGATAATAGTCAGGGCCACCCATACTAGGTGGTTTGCTGTGAGCGATCAGACGAATACTCCCACCATCGCCAATTAGCAGTTGTCCATCGTGGTGATGAAAACGGGTCAAACCCCAAACATATATAAGGACATGTCTGATGCCTTTGTCCTGCAGTGAATTAGAAACGGCTGCATTTGTTGTTGTTAAATATATATAAATTTTCCATCGACCAAAATTCAAAACGATAATAAAATTGATATATTCGACGTTTGTTACATTTATGTAATGTTAATCAGAATTCTTTGTATATTAATTAATATACGCCCTGAGGATTCAAAGTAGACTATAAAGATATAAAAGGATGTGACCTCACTCAGTGACCCGTGAGGTCATCCAGCTGTCCTGACCTCGCCCCTAACATGAGAGGCAAATTCAATAAAACTCATCTCTAATTCCTCATTCAAAAAACAAAAGTAAACTCAGTTTTTCTAAGCTTAATTCACATAAACTAATTCGCATTTGGAATGCAAGGTAAACTCACTGCAATTATCACCAATGAAGAAATATGTTTTATTCAATAGATTTAAGCCTCTGAATTAAGATAAACTATTAAAAGCTCGCAAAATTCAAATCAGATTGTTGAATTGTATTGGGGGTTCCATTAATCATGGATAACTTTTTTTTTATTTAAAAAATATAGTCTGTAAATATTAGGTCCTTGACATTTCACACTTATGAATGATTAAAGAGGAATAATCACTTTTACCTGATAATGAGAGAGAGAGAGAGAGAGAGAGAGAGAGAGAGAGAGAGAGAGAGAGAGAGAGAGAGAGAGAGAGAGAGAGCATAATTAGGTTTAATAAATCAGGACACATTCAATAGAAAAATAATTCAAGAATAAAATCGAAAACTGATGTCAACCCTTCCCCCTTTCCTAACTACCACACAGTAATTTGGGCAATTTGTGGGAGTTTGTCGTTTTCGAGTGGTTGCCGCTCAGCGTGACTGGAAAGAAATATGTATGTATATATATATATATATATATATATATATATATATATGTATATATATGTGTATATATATACATAAATATATATATATATATATATATATATATATATATATATATATATATATATATATATATATAACCAAACACATGCTATTTATTATATTGGAGATTATATACTTCTGCATCATTTAAAATTCAAACTTGTCCAAATTTTAACCAGAAGCATTTCCATTAATCACGTACAACGGAACATTCCTTCGAACTTGAAAAAAAAAATAAAATAAATAAATAAATTATTACAGAGCATTTCCGGTTGTCATAATAAAAACTGGAAATAAACTACTTCTTGCATTTGGGTTTACAGAGTTAACGCTTCGCATACAAACTTCCTTTATTTTTTATTTTTATTTTTAGAGGGATGGTGATCCTGTACCATAGACCACCCTCTCACCTCTCCTCTCCTCTGCTCTCCCTCTCCCTCTCTCCTCTCCCTTCCTTGTGCTTCCCTTCTCCCATCTCCCTAATTTACGCCATCATTTATCTTCCTTCTCCGGTCATTTCTCCCTCTTCGTTACTCGCATTTTTGGTCGCAGTTCTCTAATCTCCTCTTCCTTTCCCCCTTCTCATTTTCATTCGTTGAACTTCTTCACTTCTCTCCCTCCATCATTTACTCTCTCTCTCTCTCTCTCTCTCTCTCTCTCTCTCTCTCTCTCTCTCTCTCTCTCTCTCTCTCTCTCTCTCTTCTCTTTTGCCGCTTTTATCTGATCTTGCTTTGACATCTTTATCTGATTTGCCTTAGCTGAACTTCCCCCCCCCCTCTCTCTCTCTCTCTCTCCTCTCTCTCCTCTCTCTCTCCTCTCTCTCTCTCTCTCTCTTTCCACTTTTATCTGATCTTCATTTGGTATCCTTATATCATTTGCCTTCGTTGAACTTCGCTCTCTCTCTCTCTCTCTCTCTCTCTCTCTCTCTCTCTCTCTCTCTCTACCCTTTTATCCGATCTTGCTTTGGCATCCTTATCTCATTTGCCTTAGTTGAACTTTCTCTCTCTCTCTCTCTCTCTCTCTCTCTCTCTCTCTCTCTCTCTCCTTTATCTGATCTAGCTTTGAAATCCTTATCTCATTTGCCTTAGTTGAACTTCCCCTCTCTCTCTCTCTCTCTCTCTCTCTCTCTCTCTCTCTCTCTCTCTCTCTCTCTCTCCCTCCTCTTCATCTCGTGTATAATTCTGATGGCGTCTTGCCATGATATATTCCGTCTTAGTATCCGGTACGAGTTATGCTTACTGGGAGTTGTCTCTCCTATTTTCCCGGTGTCTTCGTAATAAATATTTCAAAAGCAGTAATTCCATTTTTCATTTCCGTCCAGCCTCTCTCTCTCTCTCTCTCTCTCTCTCTCCTCTCTCTCCTCCTCATCTCTCTCTCTCTCTCTCTCCGTGTAAGAGACCGTGCTAGCATGGGACCATTATAATCTAAATCTAGCAAATTTCTCTCCTTTTTGTGAGTAAGAGGTCAAGCTAACAGAATGTCCACCTTCATCTAAAATCTCTCTCTCTCTCTCTCTCTCTCTCTCTCTCTCTCTCGGCAAGAGACCGTGCTTTCATAGGGCCATTATAATTAAATGAGCAAATTTCTCTCCTTTTTTTGAGTAAAAGCTCAATATAACAAAATGTTCAACTCCACCTAAAATCTCTCTCTCTCTCTCCTCTCTCCCCCTCTCTCTCTCTCTCTCTCTCTCTCTCTCTCTCTCCCCCAAGAGCAAATGAAGTCTCCGCGGATTATCTAAAGACTTTTAGACATACAAAATCCTTGTAACTTCTTGTAAGTCTCTCTCTCTCTCTCTCTCTCTCTCTCTCTCTCTCTCTCTCTCTCTGCGCATTTACCTAAAATACCGCTCTCTCTGTCTGTCTCTCTTTAAAAAAGCAAATGGTCTCCGCGCATGGACTAAAAAGTCTTTAGACATCCAAAATCCTTGTACCTCCTTTTAACTCTCTCTCTCTAGATCTGCTAGCATAAGACCAATTTTATAAGAAAAAATAATAAACTCTCCCCACTTCCTCCTTCTCTCCTTCTGCCTCTCGTTAAGCAAGAATCCGCGTTACCATAGGCCTAATTCTCTCCTCTCTCTCTCTCTCTCTCTCTCTCTCTCTCTCTCTCTCTCTGTATTTGATTACTGGTGTGAAATTGCAATGTTCTTCCAATGTAAGCGCAGCAGAGGCGATAGAGGATCGAAGCCACGAAAGGAATTTGTAGCTTCAAACGAATTTGTCTTTCGTAGAAGGAAATTCGATTTAAGATGGATTTCCGGAATGAAGTGAAAAAGGCGCAATTTGGAAAAGGGGGGTGGGGGGTGGGGGCGGGTTCTTTCCGTAATTGCAATTCCTCTTATATTCTTTTTTTTTTTTTTCTGTGAAAAAGTAGATGCCATCTTTTTTTGATAAATAAGCTGCTGATTGCTTCTTTGAGGGTATATATGATAGGTAAAAATGGAAAATATTTCTCTCTCTCTCTCTCTCCTCTCTCTCTCTCTCTCTCTCTCTCTCTCTCTCTCTCTCTCTCTCTCAAGTGGTACATATTTCGACATGATTTTAAGGTTCATCCTCTAATCGGTATGAATCGGTACAAGATACTCTGACAATTTGAAACATGCAATGGTAACCTTAAATAGGTTTTTCTGTTATCAGTGAGAGAGAGAGAGAGAGATAAGAGAGAGAGAGAGAGAGAGAGAGAGAGAGAGAGAGAGAGAGAGAGAGAGAGAGAAGATGAAGAAGAAGAAGAAGAAGAAGAAGAAGAAGAAGGAGAAGAAGGAAAAAGTAGAAATATATGACAAAAATGTAGTCATGAACATAACGTTTCAAATGAATTAATTATCAAAACGAGAAAAAATGAAGAAGAAAGAAATACAGTACATGGATAAAATGCATTACTGAACATAACATTTCAAATGAATTATATAATTATCTAAATGAGAAGTTAAGAAGAAAAGAAAAATATGAAAAAAATGCAGGAATGAAAATAGCGTATCAAATGAATTAATCATTATAATGAGTAAAATCCCATAAAGAAAATGGTCATATAATTCATATTTCCAATAAAAAGTCATAGGCCTAATATGAAGCAATATCAGCGACTATAGTCAATTTTTTTAGTGAGGCAGATTTGCACAGACTCGCAGGGGTGTCCTTTTAGCTCGGAAAAGATTCCATATCGCTGATTGGTTAGAAGGTGCCCTTTTAGCTCAGAAAAGTTTCCTGATCGCTGATTGGTTGGACAAGATAATTCTAACCAATCAGAAAGCAGGAAACTTTTCCGAGCTAAAAGGGCACCGCTGCGAGGAGGTGCAAATCTGCCTCGCTAAAAAAAATTTACTATAGTTCCCAGCTGTTTTACTAATTTGAAGGAACGTTATTGCAAAACCTTTGTTATAAATAAACTAAATCTTCTCTAATAAATTATATACTTTCGATTTACCTTGTCCTTCGTTTCATATCATTTAAATTTAAATCGACAAGACATGACTGGAATCAATACTTTAAATTTTAAGTTGTCTTTCTCAACTGATTCTTTCTTTCAGTTCAAGTTTATCCTTTATCCTCCTAATATTGCCAATTTTCACTACACTTGTGTACACGACCCGTCAATAATGACAGCTAAATATTTAGATAGATATACACGCACACACACATACACACATTCAACCCTTCACTGGTTCGGCAATTTGTGGCAGTATATGGTTTTCGAGTGTACTTCTAAGGTACCACCTCTCACCAGGGTGTGACTACTCCCTCTCCCCTTGAGGGTGACGGTGTGTGTGTATATATATATATATATATATATATATGTATACTGTATATGTGTATATATATATGTATGTATTTATATATATATATATATATATATATATATATATATATATATATATATATATGTATGTATGTATGTATGTATGTATATATATATGTATGTATATATATACATATAAACATATATATATATATATGTATATATGCATATATATATACATATATATACATATATATGTATATATATATATATATACATATATATATACATATATCCACCAACTTGCTCTTTATTATATAGGGGAGATTCTCACTATATCACAGTGCTATTCACAATCTGAACCACAGTCTCAAAGGTTCAAAGGACATTGAAATCATAAAGTTTTATCAATAATTTTCTCTACTATCAAAGAATCTAAAATCTAAAGGACACAGTGACATCATTCTTTAGAACCAGTGAGGGTTATAGGTAGTTGAGTTATGGGCACTGGAGTGCATAGCATTTTATTTCACATTTGGAAAACGCAAAAATATCTACCTACCAAATATCTTTTAAAAGGATGCAAAGTCGATTATATGTATAATTTTCTTCATGTATACCTATACACACAGTATAGATTCAAGGTTCATACAGGTATATGACCATTAGTATATAAAAACGATGCTAAGTAATTTACCTATAATTTTCTTCATGTATACCTATACACAGTATACATTCAAGGTTCATACAGGTATATTATCATTCTTAGCATATAAAACGATGAAAGTAGATTATAAATATAAATTTCACCATTATACCTATACACACAGTATAAAATTTAAGGTTCATACAGGTATATTACCATTCGTGGCATATAAACACAATGCTAAGTAGATTATATCTATAATTTTCGTCATGTATACCTATACACAGTATAGATTCAAGGTTCATACAGGTATATGACCATTCATAGCACATATAAACGATGCTAAGTAGAATTATCTATAAATTTTCTTCATGTATAACTATACACAGTATAAATTCAAGGTTCATACAGGTATATGACTATCCATAGCA
This sequence comes from Palaemon carinicauda, assembly GCF_036898095.1. NCBI lineage: Eukaryota > Metazoa > Arthropoda > Malacostraca > Decapoda > Palaemonidae > Palaemon > Palaemon carinicauda. The sequence continues at coordinate 57,305,909 of NC_090728.1, read as the reverse complement.
CATAAACACGATGATAAAGTAGATTATAGTTATAATTTTCTTCATGTATACCTATACACAGTAAAGATTCAAGGTTCATACAGGTATATTACTATTCGTAGCACATAAAAACGAAGCTACGTAGATTATATATATAAATTTCTTCATGTATACCTATACACAGTATACATTCAAGGTTCATACAGGTATATGAC
>NC_090728.1:57298215-57300715 GCF_036898095.1 Palaemon carinicauda | reverse complement strand
AAATAGGCCAGACTATTCGGTGTATTTGTAGGTAAAAGGTAAAATGAATCGTAACCAGAGACAAGAATCCATTGTAATGCTCTCTGGCCAGCCAAAGTACCCCATACCTCTCTAGCAGTAATGTCTCAAACGGGTGGCTGGTGCCCTGGCCAACCTACTACCTATACTACTATCACAGTGTATGAGGACACAGGATAATGTGTATAGAATAGGCCAGATTATTCGGTGTATGCGTAGGCAAATGGAAAATGAACCGTAACCAGAGAGAAGGGTCCAATGTAATACTATCTAGCCAGCCAAAGGACCACGTAACTCTCTAGCAGTAGTATCTCAATGGGTGGCTGGTGCCGTGGTCAAACTACTACCTATACTAATATCACAGTGTATGAGAACATAGGAGAATGTGTAAAGAACAGGCAAGACTATTCGGTGTATGCGTAGGCAAAGGGAAAATGAACCGTAACCAGACAGAAGGATCCAATGTAATACTATCTGGCCAGTCAAAGGACCCCATGACTCTGGCAGTAGTACCTCAAACGGGTGGCTGGTGCCCTGGCCAACCTACTACCTATACTAATATCACAGTGTATGAGGACATAGGAGAATATTTGAAGAATAGGCCAGACTATTCGGTGTATGTGTAGGCAAAGGGAAAATGAACCGTAACCAGAGAAAAGGATCCAATGTAATACTCTTTGGCCAGCCAAAGAACCCCATAACTCTCTACCAGTAGTATCTCAACGAGTGTCTGGTGCCCTGGCCAACCCACTGCCTATACTAATATCACAGTGTATGAGGACATAGGAGAATGTGTAAAGAACAGGCCAGACTATTCGGTGTAGGTGTAGGCAAAGGGAAAATGAACCGTAACCAGAGAGAAGGATCCAATGTTATACTATATGGCCAGCCAAAGTACCCTACAACTCTCTAGCAGCAGTATCTCAACGAGTGGCTGGTGCCCTGGTTAACCTACTGCTTATACTTATATCACAGTGTATGAGGACATAGGAGAATGTGTAAAGAATAGCCCAGACTATTCGGTGTAGGTGTAGGCAAAGGGAAAATGAACCGTAACCAGAGAGAAGGATCCAATGTAATACTATCTGGCCAGCCAAAGAACCCCATAACTCTCTAGCAGTAGTATCTAAACGGGTGGCTGGTGCCCTGGCCAACCTACTACCTATACTAATATCACAATGTATGAGGACATAGGAGAATGTGTATGTGTGAGCAAAGGGAAAATGAACCGTAACCAGAGAGAAGGATCCAATGTAATAATCTTTGGCCTGCCAAAGAACCCCATAACTCTCTAGCAGGAGTATCTCAACGGGTGGCTGGTGCCCTGGCCAACCTACTACTTATACCAATATCAAAGATGACCGTATCCTACCTCTGACTACGAGCTGTGCGGACATAGGAGAATGTGTAAAGAATAGGCCAGACTATACGTGTAGGCAAAGGTAAAATGAACCGTAACCAGAAAGAAGGATACACTGTAATACTCTCTGGTCAGCCAAAGAACCCCATAACTCTGTAGCAGTAGTATCTCAACGAGTGGCTGGTGCCTTGGCCAGCCTACTACCTATACTAATATCACAGTGTATGAGGACATAGGAGAATGTGTATGTGTGTGCATGTGTGGGCAAAGGGAAAATGAACCGTAACCAGAGACAAGGATCCAATGTAATATTATCTGGCTAGCCAAAGGACCCAATGACTATTGGCCTGCCAAAGAACCCCATAACTCTAGCAGTAGTACCTCAACGAGTGGCTGTGGCCTTGGCCAACCTACTACTTATACCAATATGACAGATGACCGTATCCTACCTCTGACAACGAGCTGCGCTATCCTGGAGGTCAGGGCGTCCTGGGCAGTGAAGGCGGAGGCCGTGACCTGACATTCCCAGTCGCCGTCGTCGACTTCGCTGGCGTCCGATATCCTGATGGAGCAGTCGCCGGCTTCCCTGTCTCCGCTCCACTCGTATTTCCCGACGAACATGCCCTGGGGCTGGAAGGAGAATCAATGGGTGTTGGTAAGTATGGGGTTAAGAATTTGCCTTAGTAATAATGATAATAAAAATAATAATGATGATAATGATAATGATAATAATAATAATATGGTACTTAATAATAATAATAATAATATGGTACTTAATAATTATAATAATAATAGTAATAATAATAATAATAATATGGTACTTCATAATAATAATAATAATAATAATAATAATAATAATAATAATAATATGGTACTTAATAATAATAATAATAATGATAATAATAATATGGTACTTCATAATAATAATAATAATAATAATAATATGGTACTTCATAATAATAATAATAATAATAATAATAATAATAATAATATGGTACTTCATAATAATAATAATAATAATAATAATAATGATAATGATCAACAACAACAACAACAGTAATAATCTCCCCTATATAATAAAGAGCAAGTCTCTCTCTCTCTCTCTCTCTCTCTCTCTCTCTC
>NC_090728.1:57288215-57295715 GCF_036898095.1 Palaemon carinicauda | reverse complement strand
CATGTTGAAAAGAGTTCCACCAGAGCAAGGGCTCCAACAGGGAAAAATAGCCCAGTGAGGAAAGGAAATAAGGAAATAAATAAATGATGAGAATAAATTAACAATGAATCATTAGCCCTTAAATGGAAAAGAGAGAGAGAGAGAGAGAGAGAGAGAGAGAGAGAGAGAGAGAGAGAGAGAGAGAGTCATGTTGAAAGAGTTCCACCAGAGCGAAAAAAATATTCCTCCACCAGAAATAGGTCATGTCAGAGGAGAAGGTCTTGAAGTAGGATGTTGTAGAAGGGTAAGTGGTCGAGCTAAAGGATTCCATCTTTATTTCTGGTCACGAACGCACGCGAACCCACATGGCTTCTACACCATTAGCAGTGCACATTCACATGTGCGTTTGCTTGCACGCACACGCGCACACACACACAAGCAAACGCACACATTTTTCATGAGGATCTCACTAAATTTAGGTTTACTAGGATCCAACATCTCGTAAGTTTTAGCTGGACTTATAAAGCTACATTTTTTACACACTCACACACACAAACACACACACACGCACACGCACACATTTTTCATGAGGATCTCACTAAATTTAGGTTTACTAGTATCCACCATCTCTTAAGTTTTAGCTGGACTTATAAAGCTATATCTTTTTACACACACACACATACACACGCACACATTTTTCATGAGGATCTCACTAAATTTAGGTTTACTAGGATCCAACATCTTGTAAGTTTTAACTGGACTTATCAGGCTACAACTTTTTATCATGATAAATCTCCATGTTAGTTTATCACATTTGTGTGTGTGTGTGTGTGTGTATGTGTGTGTGTGTGTGTGTGTGTGTGTGGTTGGGGGGGGGGGGTTGGAGACCGTAATGTCACTCCTTTACGCCAATATACCCGTTTTTAAAACGGCTAATGCCTAGCAACATTTATTCTACGAGTTTAACAGTTTTTTTTTTAATGAAAATTTTAACAGTGTACGTGAACATCAACTGAATTACATAGACATTTCATAAATTCCTTCTCGTCTTCGAAGCAAAGAAGACGACGGTGAATTTCACTATTGAAAAGATGAATAAAACAACTTAAAATGCTTCTGGGAGCCTTGCATGATTCTTGGCAATTATAGAGAATTTTACTTAGCTCTGGAAAAGGTTCTCAATTGGATGCCGTTATATTTCCTGTTTTGATTTTGAAAATAATATCGTGATCTTTTCCTACCTCAAAATGATGATGATTATTATTTTTGGTAGTATTTTGAAAATAATGTCATGGTCTTTTCCTTCCTCAAAAATGATAATGATGATTATTATTTGTAGTAGTATTTTGAAAATAATAATATGATCTTTTCTTACCTCAAAATGATAATGATGATTATTATTTGTGGTTGTATTTTTTAGTATTATCATTGTTATTACTAGTGATATTGGTAGTTTAATAAGAATGTATAGTATTAAGAATAATCAAAGCAATTACAATAATAATAATGAAGATAACTATAGTAATGATGATGAGAATAATAATTACTATACTAAAATCACGAGAATTATAACAATGATAACAACAACAACAACAACAACAACAACAACAACAACAACAGTAATAATAATAATAAAAATTATCATAAATGAAAATTAGGATTTCATATAAAAAAATACAGTAAATCATATAGATGAAAAACTCTGAGGAATATATGTGCATATACATATATACTGTATATATATATATATATATATATATATATATATATATATATATATATATATATATATATATATATATATATATATGTATATGTATATATGTATAATATATGTATATGTATATATATAATATATGTATATGTATATATGTATATATATATATATAAATATATATATATATATATATATATAATAATATATATATAATATATATATATATATATATATATATATATATATATATATATATATATATAATCATATGGAAAAGTGTGAAAAGAAACATTATACACATCAAGGAACTTTGTTCCTCATAAAAGTTTATATTTCACCAGTTAAGTTGATAGTTATAATTGTTTAGAAATAATCATATTTTCTGTAATATTGAATCTGATTTCAATTTTAGGTGAATATTCACTTTACTCAAATTTAGCTCAATATTCACTTCAATCAATTTTAGCTAAATATTCAATTTACTTAATTTTAGCTCAATATTCACTTTACTCAATTTTAGCTAAATATTCACTTTACTTAATTTTAGCTGAATATTCACTTCACTGAAATTTACATGAATATTCACTTTACTCAATTTTAGCCCAACATTAATTTTACTCAATTTTAGCTAAATATTCACTTCACTTAATTTTAGTTGAATACACCTTAACTTAATTTTATCTGAATACTGAATTCACTTTACTCAATTTAACTGAATATCTACTTTACTCAACTTTAGCTGTATATTCGTTTAACTAAATTTTAGCTATATATTCACTTTAAAAAAATTTTGCTGAATATTCACATTACTCATTTTCCTTTTCTTTTTGGTTTGAATCTATTATGTAAATGATTTTGATGTCCCCCTTATGCATACATCCACAAAAGCAAGCGGATGACATTTTTCCATATATACTTAAAAAAAAAAATAGGAATTTGAACTGAGAACCGAACTAAGTAAAAAACAGCCTATTACTCGAAGAGGTCGTTTGCACTCTCCGTGACCCGAATATGGAAGACAGGACACCCTTTCCATGAACCTTTAAATTTTCCTCTCCTGGTGGATGGCTTGCCATGGCTAATGCCACACATTTGCAACCGTGGTTTTTCCATTTTACTTGTTTAGAGAAAATCTGTTTTTCCTTTCTCAAAATTTTTTGGTGTCTTGGTTTACTAATTTTTCATTTGAGTTGCATTATTTTATGAATGTTTTTGGGGAGGAAAAGAAATATTTAATAAGGTTAAAATACAGACAAAATATATTTTTTTTTTTCTTTTTCATTTTACTCTAAGAAAATTTGTTTTTTCTTTCTCAACAAAGTTTTGGTCTCTTGGTTTATTAATTTTTCATTTGAGTTGCATTATTCTATGAATGTTGTTTTGGGGGAGGGAAAGATAAATATTTAATAGGGTTAAAATATATTTTAACCCTCTGGGAAAATTTGTTTTTTCTTTCTCAAAAACTTTTTGGTGTCTTGGTTTATCAATTTTTCATTTGAGTTGCATTATTTTATGAATGTTGTTTTTGGGGAGGGAAAGATAAATATTTAATAGGGTTAAAATATAGAAAAAAATATATTTTTTTCATTTTACTCTTAAGAAAATTTGTTTTCACTTTCTCAAAATTTTTTTTGGTCTTGGTTTATTAATTTTTCATTTGAATTGCATTATTTCATGAATGTTGTTTTTGGGGAGGGAAAGATAAACATTTAATAAGGTTAAAATTTAGAAAAAATATAAATTTTTTTTTCCATTTTACTTGTTTAGAGAAAATCTGGTTCGCCTTTCTCAAAATTTTTTTGGTGTCTTGGTTTATTAATTTTTCATTTGAGTCGCATTATTTTATGAATGTTGTTTTTGGGGAGGGAAAGATAAATATTTAATTAAGTCAAAATATAAAAAAAATCGTTTTCCATTTTACTTTCTTTAGAGAGAATTTGTTTTTCCTTTCTCAAAGTTTTGGTCTCTTGATTTATTAATTTTTCATTCAAGTCACATTATCTTATGAACAATGTTTTTGGGATGGGAAACAAAAATATTCAATATGGCTAAAATACAAGAAAATGTATAATCGTTTTCCATTTTACTTTGTTTACAGAAAATTTGTTTTTTTCCTTTCTCAACAATGGCTTGGTTTTTTAATTTGATAAATAATTTTTCGTCAGAGTATCATTATCTTATGAACAATGTTTTTTTGGGAAGGGAATAAAAGATATCTATTATGGTAAAAATAAATAAAGATATCTATTATGGTAAAAATAAATAAAGTAAAAAAAAATGCTCTTAAGTGGCTTCCCCATTTCTGAACTTTCTTACTTGCAATTCGTTTCCACCAAATCATCTTTTATTCTCATCTATTCCTATCCATTAACTCATCTTTATACTTTATCTATTTCGCTTTCCTATACCTATCTCCTTCCTCCTGAATCTCCCTAGTTATCTCTTCCTATCCTTATATTATTTCTATTTGTTCTTCGTGCCCTATTTCTCCCTCTTTTGCAAGTACTCCTTTTCTTGCTGCTTCATATTCCATTTTTACTTTCTATTTCACTTCCCTCCATTAACCAATTTCTTTAAATTCTCTCTTCCTATCCTTATATTTATATTTTCTCTTCGTTCCTTATTTCTCCCTCTTTTCCAAGTTCTCTTTTTCTTGCTGCGCCATATTTTATTCCTCCTCCTTTCTATTTCACTTTCCCCCATCTAACAATTTCTTTAAATTCTCTTCCTATCCTTTTATTATTTCTATTTCTTCTTCGTCTCCTATTTATTGTTTTTTTTTTTTTTGTTAAGTATTTCTTTTCTTGCTGCTCCATATTCTATTTTTAACATACTATTTCATTTTTTTCCATCTACGCATTTCTTTAAATTCTCTCTTCCTATTCCTATGTTATTTCTTCTTGTTCTTCGTCTCCTATTCATCATTTTTTTTTGCAAGTACTCCTATTCTTGCTACTCCATATTCTATTCCTCCTTTCTATTTCATTTTCCTCCATCTACGCATTTCTTTAAATTCTCTCTTCCTATCCTTATATCATTTATATTTGCTCTTCATCTCCTATTTTTTCTTTTTTGGCATGTTATCTTTTTCTTGTTGCTCCGTATTTTATATCTCCTCCTTTCTATTTCCTTTTTCCTCCATCTACGCATTTCTTTAATTATCTCTTCCTATCCTTATATTATTTATATTGTCCTTCGTCCCCCATTTCTCTTGGCAATTGCACTTTTTCCTGCTCCTCCATATTCTATTCCGCCTTTCTATTCCAGTTTCCTCCATCTACGCATTCTTAAAATCAGTTAAATCTGTTTTGATCTTTGTCAAAAAATCCTCATTCTTCTTCTTGCCAACACCCCGTCCCCCATTTTCCAGACGTACGATAGTACCCCTCCCATACCCCCATCACCATCCCATTCATAAAACCTACTCAGCGTTATTACTGTAGTTCTGTATGACTCTCTCTCTCTCTCTCTCTCTCTCTCTCTCTCTCTCTCTCTCTCTCTCTCTCAGCCAAGTTAAAGGGAAATATTGAAAAAAATATCGACTGTAACATTTGCCTAAAATATTGGAAATGTGTCTAAATTTATTTATAATTTTTTATTATCTTTTTTATTATTATTTTTATTATTATTATTATTATTCACCTTATGCTTCAAAAGACCATTGCAGACCGCTGGACGAAATTATTTATAACATTTTATTTAAGGCTATTGTCGTAATTAAAGGTAGAAGTGTCTGGTTTCAAACAGATGCTCACCAGAACGTCAGTTGGGCAAGCACAACCCCGCAACTGTGATGTCCAACCACAGCAGTGGCCTCCCCAGTAAATAGCTTAAACTCACGGTCCCGGGCTGGGATCGATCTGCTGTCATGCGAATGGTGAGCGAATACGTTACCACTGTTCTTTATTTCTAAACTGCTTTAAAAGGGTATGGATTAAATGAACTTTTATGATCAAAGGGACATACTTATAACAATAAAGTTTATATTTATATGTATTAAATTTATATGACGGAATCATCTTCCCCATAAGCTACAATACAATAACCTGGCGAGTTGTGGTGGCTAATGTGGTAACGTCCCTAACTGGTGAACGCTAGACTGGGTTCGAGTCCCGTTCAAACTTGTTAAGTTTCTTTGGTCGCTGCAACCTCACCATCCTTGTGAGATAAGGATGGGAGGTTTGGGGGAGCCTATAGGTCTATCTGCTGAGTCATCAGCAGCCATTGCCTGCCCCACATTGGTCCAATAGTCCATTTCTTTTAGCGAGGTCGACTTGCACCGACTTGCAACGGTGCCCCTTTTAGCTCGGAAAAGTTTCCTGATCGCTGATTGGTCAGAATTATCTTGTCCAACCAATCAGCGATCAGGAAATTTTTCCGAGCTAAAAGGGCACCGCTGCGAGTCGGTGCAAATATGCCTCGCTAAAAGAAATGGACTATAGCTTGTGTGGAGAGGGGTCTTGGGCGCTGATCATATGAATATATAGTCAATCTCTAGGGCATAGTCCTGATAGGATAATGTCCCTGTCCCTCTGCCATTCATGAGTGGCCTTTAAATATAAACTAGTAGAGTCTACCCTTCAACAGATTTTATTAAAGGCATAGAAAACGCTGAAAAATTTGCCCGTTGTTATAACTTTATTTTTTTTTTTTTTGCTTTCCCCCTGAGGTATACTGCTTCCAAAGTGGATGGGAGGGAAGCATGCAAACCCACTTTACAATAATTCTTATTGGAGCACAAAAGCGCTTGTTTCAGTTGGATCATCCAGGGAAAAAGGGAAAAAGATAGGAGAGCGAAAGGGGAAAAAAAAAGTTTAAAAGTTTGCAGGACTGTTAGCGTGATTCAGAGTCGTACATCAATGTGTTTGTGTATATAAATAGATTATATATATATATATATATATATAATATACACAGTATATATACATATATATACATAAAGATATACATACATATCTTAATATATAAATAAACATATGTATATATTCATATATATATATTCATATATATATATATACATATATATATATATATATATATATATATATATATATATTTATATATATGCATACATATATATGCATACAATATATATATATGCTTATATAATACATATATGCATATATATAATATAAATATATAATAAATATATATATATATATATATATATATATATATACATATATATGCCTGCTTGTGTGAATATATATATATATATATATATATATATATATATATATATATATATATATATATATATATACTGTATATATACATACATATATATATATATATATATATATACATATATATACACATACATACATAAACGTATATGTACGATATCTATGATATATAAGCCACGCATAAAATTCGCCCTGGTATGTTCATATTTGAAAACACGCGAAAGGTATGAGTTTATGAATATATTTTGAGGAGCTTAAGTTTTTTTTCCATTCTTTACCGCAAAAGAGTTTTCATTGTGGACAAGGTTGTTAAAGGATGAATGGAGCCGTTGCTACTCTCTTATTTCTCTTCTGAAGAAATGGAGTGGTTTTCTTTAAAGAAGAAACACGAGTTTATAATACGAGAACTTGCATTTATTTACTATCTAGTTTTCAGTGTATGGAAGGTTAAATTATTTATGTGTATGTATATATGTATATATATATATATATATATATATATATATATGTATATATATAATATACATATATATATACATATGTATATATTTATGTATATATATATATATATTTATATATTTATATGTATAATATATACTGTAATATATTTATATACAT
>NC_090728.1:57278215-57283215 GCF_036898095.1 Palaemon carinicauda | reverse complement strand
TCACTGCCACTTATAAAATCCCCCAAAAACCGACTTTTATATACCAATAAAATTATATCAGAATAATAAAATTAAAATATACTTATGTAGCCACTTAAAAAGTACTTTTTATACCAGTAAAAATTGTATTTAGGGTAAATTCAAAACAGCACACAGGCTGGGCACAATATAAATGCTTTATAGAGCGAAGGATAAAATTATGGTATGTTCTAATGACAGTTATACACGACATGAAAAAGTTTTATATATCAGTAAAATTATATTAAGCGTAATTTCGAAACAGGCTGGGCACAATATTAATATTTCAAAGGCCACTTATAGAACTACATAGAAAAAGAATTAAATATACAAATAAAATTATATCAGAATAATCAAATTAAAATATACTTCCCTGCCACTTATAGAATCCCCTAAAAACGTCTTTTATATTCAAATAAAATTATATCAGAATAATAAAACTAAAATTATTACTTCAATGACAATTATAGAACCACCTAAAAACGATTTCTATATAAAGATAAAGTTATATTAGAATGATAAAATTAAAATATACTTCACTGCCACTTATAGAATCCCCCCAAAACCACTTTTAGTATACCAATAAAATTATATCAGAATAACAAAATTAAAATATACTTCACTGCCAGTTATAGAAAACCCTAAAAAAAACAATTTTTTATACCAATAAAATTATATCAGAATAACAAAATTAAAATATACTTCACTGCCAGCTATAGACTCCCTTAGAAAACCACTTTTATATACTAATAGGATTATATCAGAATGAATTTAGAATATACTTCACTGCCAGTTATAGAATCAATATCAATAACGAACAACAACAACAACAATAATAATAATAATAATCATAATAATAATAGCACAAAATCTATGATAATAACAATAGTAACAACAATAATAATAATATTAATAATAATAATAATGATAATAATAATATTAATAATAATAATAATAACAACAATAATAATAATAATAATAATAATAATAATAATAATAATAATAATAGCACAGAACCTAAACCAACAATCGTGCGACCTGTTCATAATTTCCAACGAGAGAATCAACTTGCAGCCAGCATAACTATTTTTCCCTTCAGCAACCCTTAAATCTAAAAAAAAAAAAAACTTCTCTCTGTTGAGTTACAAATGCAATTACGCTTCCAGACATTGCAGCGAGGAAGCGCAGTTTCTGAAGTCCACCCCCCCCGTCCCCCCACCCCCCCCCCCCCCGAAAAAAAAAAAAAAAAAAAAAAAAAAAAAAAAAAAAAAAAAAAAAAAAAGGGCTGTGAAGAATGGGAATAGTTCTAACTGCTCTCCAAATAAACATTAGCGATTACAGTCACGAGTCCACGTAATTCCAGCGGTCGTTTAAAATGAATTATTGGACGATATGCAAAAATTCATTGCTGCACTAAAAATCTATATGAATTCAACGAGGATATTGTTGTGGTGGCCGATGTGGTAACGTCCTTGACTGGTGAAGGCCAGACTGGGGTTCGAGTTTCGCTCTAACATCGTATATATAAATCAAACAATGTTAGGGTTGTGGTGGCCGATGTGGTAACGTCCTTGACTGGTGAACGCCAGACTGGGGTTCGAGTCTCGCTCAATCTCGTATATATGAATGAAACGAGGTTAGGGTTGTGGTGGCCGATGTGGTAACGTCCTTGACTGGTGAACGCCAGACTGGGGTTCGAGTCTCGCTCAATCTCGTATATATGAATGAAACGAGGTTAGGGTTGTGGTGGTCGATGTGGTAACGTCCTTGACTGGTGAACGCCAGACTAGGGTTCGAGTCTCGCTCTAACATCGTTTATATGAATTAAACAATGTTAGGGTTGTGGTGGCCGATGTGGTAACGTCCCTGACTAGTGAACACCAGACTGGGGTTCGAGTCCCGCTCAAGCTCATTAATTTTTTTGGTCGCTGTAACCTCACCATCCTTGTGAGCTAAAGATGGGGGGTTTGGGTGGAGCCTATAGGTCTATCTTTTGAGTCATCAGTAGCCATTGCCCGGCCCTTCTTGGTCCTAGCTTGGATGGAGAGGGGGCTTGGGCGCTGAACATATGTATATATGATCACGCTCTAAGGCATTGTCCCTTGCCTCTGCCATTCATGAACGGCCTTTAAATCTTTAAATGAAGGAAAATGTCTCATATTTTACGTCTAAGTAAAGAATTTCAACTTGTTTGTTCTGAAGAGAAATCTAAATGGTAAGTAAAATCAGTTAGTTTAATAGGTGGGACATTAAAAGTTCAAAGTTGCAGCGAATGTTATGTTGAACAGGCTGACATAAGTCTCTTTTTTTATAGTTTAATATTGTTACTGTTCTTAAAATATTTTATTTTAATTGTTCATTACTTCTCTTGTAGTTTATTTCCTCATTTTTTTTTATTTCCCTTCCTCACTGGGCTATTTTTTCCCTGTTGGAGCCCTTGGGCTTATAGCATGCTACTTTTCCAACGAGGGTTATAGCTTGGCTAATAATAATAATAATAATAATAATAATAATAATAATAATAATAATAACAACGATAATAATAATAACAATAATAATAACTGCAACGACAATAATAATAATAATAATAATAATAATAATAATAATAATAATAATAATACAAATTATGTTTAAGGCATCTGTTTTAACAGGTTGTTTGCTACGTCTGAGTAATCCTCTTACGAATAAATCAAAATCAATTACACAATACAGGTTACTTATAAAGGAAGCCACCATACTGCTTACAACATGAAGCCTTAAATGGTAACACAAACAGCAAATTGAATTGTACAGTTGGCTCCATTAATTCCGGTACACTTACGTCTCCTTAGCGTCACGTGAAGTGTACCAGAAATAATGAAGACAACTGTACCAGCCTGGTCTCGTACAGTTGGCTCCATTAATTCCGGTACACTAACGCCTCCTTAGTTTCACGTGAAGTGTATCAGAATTAATGAAGACGACTGTACCAGCCTGGTCTGTATAAGTGCGTTGTAATTTCCATCATTTCTGTTATACCAATCAAAACCTGTCATATAATTAGTAGAGTCAATCAAAATATCAACCGAATATATGTCTTAATGGACTCCATACCAAATTAATTGTCTTAGTTGCTAAAGAGAAATCCTGAGAATTGTTTTCGGAAACCATGAAGGAGGAGTCCTCTCCCTATTGTTGAAAAAGGAATCCCCTCCCTCCCTATTCTTGAAAAAGGGGTCCTCTCCCTATTCTCGAAAAAGGAATCCTCTCCCTCCCTATTTTTGAAAAAGAGGTCCTCTCCCTATTTCTTGGAAAAGGAATCCTCTCCCTCCCTATTTTTGAAAAAGGGGTCCTCTCCCTATTCTGGAAAAAGGAATCCTCTCCCTCCCTATTTTTGAAAAAGGGGTCCTCTCCCTATTCTTGAAAAGGAATCCTCTCCCTCCCTATTTTTGAAAAAGGGGTCCTCTCCCTATTCTTGAAAAAGGGATACTCTGCCTATTCTTGAAAAAGGAATCCTCTCCCTATTCTTGAAAAAGGAGTCCTCTCCCTATTCTTGAAAAAGGGGTCCTCTTCCTATTCTTAAATTTTAAGAAAATCTGAGAAGGGTTTTGGAAACCCTGAAAAAGAGACCTCTCCCTATTCTTAAATTTTAGGAAAATCTGAGAGGGGTTTTCGAAACCCTGAAAAAGAGACCTCTCCCTATTCTTAAATTTTAAGAACATCTGATAAGGGTTTTCGGAACCATGAAAAGAGCCCTCACCCTATTCTTAAATTTTAAGAAAATCAGAGAGAGGTTTTCAAAACTATGAAAAACAGCCCTCTCCCTATTCTTAAATACTAAGAAAATCTAAACACGGTTTTCGAAATCCTGGAAAACAGCCCTCTCTCTATTCTTAAACTTTAAGAAAATCTGAGAAAGGTTTTCGAAACCATGAAAAAGAGCCCTCTCCCTATTCTTAAATTTTAAGAAAATCTATACACGGGTTTCGAAACCCTTTAAAAGAGACCTCTCCCTATTCTTAAATTTTAAGAAAATCTATACACGGGTTTCGAAACCCTTTAAAAGAGACCTCTCCCTATTCTTAAATTTAAGAAATTCTGAGAATTGTTTTCGAAATCCTGAAAAATAGCCCTCTCCCTATTCTTAACTTCTAAGAAAACCTAAACACTGTTTTCGAAACCATGTAAAATAGCCCTCTCCCTATCCTTAAAGCTCAGACCGGCACAGACCACTCATCAATCAGCCTCGCTTGGCCAAGACCTACCGCAGTTTACATTGAATAATGTCTTAATATCCCCGTGAGATGCCTTTCTATTATTTGAATAACAGTATACGGGCGGAAGTCGGCAATTTTACAGTTTAAGAAAAAGAGAGTCATTTAAGGGAAAAATAAGAGGAACGAAGAGAGAATAATCACGTTCTCTCTTTGTATCTGTTATTGCTTTTGAAGAATAAACGAGAACAGAATCTATAGTCCATTTCTTTTAGCGAGGCATATTTGCACCGACTTGCAGCGGTGCCCTTTTAGCTCGGAAAAGTTTCCTGATCGCTGATTGGTTAGAATTATCTTGTCCAACCAATCAGCGATCGGGAAACTTTTCCGAGCTAAAAGGGCACCGCTGCGAGTCTGTGCAAATATGCCTCGCTAAGAGAAATGGACTATAGTAGATTATCCCCTGTCTCAATCTCTTTGTTGCTGTGGCCTGATTGGTAACGTCTCTGCCTGGTGATCGCAAGTCGGGGGTTCGAGTCCCGCTCAAACTCGTTAGTGCCATTAGTGTCTGCAACCGTACCATCCTTGTGAGCTAAGGTTGGGGGGTTTGGGGGAGCCTATAGGTCTATCTGCTGAGTCATCAGCAGCCACTGCTTGGCCCTCCCTGGTCCTAGCTTGGGTGGAGAGGAAGCCTGGGCGCTGATCATATACTATATGGTCAGTCTCTAGGGCATTGTCCTGCTTGCTATGGCAACGTCACTGTCTCTTGCCTCTGCCATTCATGAGCGA
>NC_090728.1:57263215-57268215 GCF_036898095.1 Palaemon carinicauda | reverse complement strand
GAAAAAGTTTCCTTATCGCTGATTGGTTGGACAAGATAATTCTAACCAATCAGATGGCAGGAAACTTTTCCGAGCTAAAAGGGCACCGCTGCGAGTCGGTGCAAATGCGCCTCATTAAAAAAAACTGAGTATAGTTATTTGGCAAATGGAGCTGCCCCACTCACGCTGTTCTCTATATACACGGGACTTCGCTCGCAATGGAATATCAGCCGTATTCAACATTCCTTGTTTAAGGGCCGCTCTTGAATGGCAGAGGCAAGGGGCAGTGACATTCCCCTAGCAAGCAGGACAATGTCCTTGACACTGACCATATATACATATTATCAGCGTCCAAGCCCCTCTCCACCCAAGCTAGGACCAGGGAGGGCTAGACACTATCCTTAGCTCACAAGGATGGTGAGATTACAGGCACTAAAGGGAATAACGAGTTTGAGCGGGACTCGAACCCCAGAATAGCAATCAACAGGCAGGGACGTTACCAATTAGGCCACCACAACCCTACATAGTGATTTATGTCCAAACCAAATGTGGATATCACTGATTTAAAAGAAATGACCCGAACTGGATACAGATTAACTACCAGAAATAATGGATATTTCGGAGATGAGTTCATGACAAATATACAAATATACTGTACCTCACGTGTTTCATACACGGTTATACACTGTAACGTTATAACCTCTTTTTATCCCCCCCTCTTCCCCGCACTGAAAACAGAACCTGTTTAAGCTTGCCTTCGCATGTATTAGTCTGTTTGAATTTTTTGTGACATTCTTGCTCGGAACTGCTTGTATATAAACTCGTTATCTGTTGAATAAAGGTTATTTGCATTCACCTCGCATCTCTGTCATTATTATTATTATTATTATTATTATTATTATTAACTAAGCCACAACACTAGCTGGAAAAGCAGGATGCTATAAGCCCAGGGGCTCTAACAGGGAAAATACCCCAGTGAGGAAAGGAAACAAGGAAAAATTCAATATTTCCAGAACAGTACCAACATTAAAATAAATATTTCCTATATAAACTATAAAACCTTCAACAAAACAGGATAAGAAATAAGATAGAATAGTGTACCCAATTATACCACTTCGCACAATACACAGAAAACGGAACATTAATATTAAAATTAAGTAATCTAATCTTGAATGACTTAATCTGATTTAGGCATTTTAACCCCGTTCAGACCCTTTTGCGACTAACGAAGACCATTTCAAGCTGTGTGGTCATAGGCGGTGGTTGCTATGCAAAGTTAGGACCACAAGGAAATAGCTTGTCTGTGCTAGTTTAAGACCACATTAAAATTACTCTTTGTTCGCTTTTCTGATCCGTGAGAAAGACTCAATTTTAAATCGATAGTTTCTATATACAGGAAAGACATTTCTTCCTATGTTGTGTATTGGTAATATCACCTTATTTACTTTACGAAAACGGCATTATTATTATTATTATTATTATTATTATTATTATTATTATTATTATTATTAACTAAGCTGCAACTCTAGCTGGAAAAGACGGATGCTATAAGCCTAGGGGCTCCAACAGGGAAAAGTAGCCCAGTGTGGAAAGGAAATTATTATTATTATTATTATTATTATTATTATTATTATTATTAACTAAGCTACAACACTAGCTGGAAAAAAAGGATGCTATAGGCCTAGGGGCTCCAACAGGGAAAAATAGCCCAGTGAGGAAAGGAAATTATTATTATTATTATTATTATTATTATTATTATTAACTAAGCTGCAACTCTAGCTGGAAAAGCGGGATGCTATAAGACCAAGGCCTCCGACAGGGAAAAATAGCCCAGTGAGGAAAGGAAATTATTATTATTATTATTATTATTATTATTATTATTAACTAAGCTGCAACTCTAGCTGGAAAAACAAGATGCTATAAAACCAAGGCCTCCGACAGGGAAAAATAGCCCAGTGAGAAAAGGAAATTATTATTATTATTATTATTATTATTATTATTATTATTATTAACTAAGCTGCAACTCTAGCTGGAAAAGCGGGATGCTATAAGAACAAGGGCTCCATCAGGGAAAAATAGCCAGCGAGGAGAGGCAATAGGGGGACAAATAAACTTACAAGAGAAGTAATGAACAATTAATATTAAATATTTTAAGAACGGAAAAGACCACACGAATATGCTCATTCATTAATGATCACACGAAATAAATACATGAACGCTCTCTTCCCCAAGTTCTAGTTCTATATAGCTTTCCTTCGTAGGCTGTAAGTAAAACAACAAATTCTAAAACTATGAACAACTCAGGGTGGAAGCTCTTCCTTTGCAACAGGAAATGTTTGAAAGACTTTCTCTATAAAGTCGTTCGAATGGCAAGCAAATATTTTCGGTTCGAAATAAACCAAAAACATATTATTGAAATCTATGTACAATATTTAGGCATAAAATAAAATGCAATTGTACGGTAAATGTTTTAGAAATATAAATATCTTGATATTCATCATATTGAAATTAAAATAATATTTAGTCATAAAAACAATTGTAAGGTAATTTTTTAGAAATATAAATATCCTAATATTCATCAGATTGAAATCTATGTACAATATTTATACATTAAACAAAAAACAATTGTGAAGTAAGTTTTTAGAAAAATAAGTATCCTCATATTCATCACATTGAAATCTATATACAATATTTAGTCATAAAACAAAAAACAACTGTAAGGTAATTTTTTTTTTTTTTTTGGAAAAATAAATAGATTAATATTCATCAATCAAAAATTTGATGCGCAGAGCTGTCAGAAGAATAAGTCACTGGTCGACTCTCTCTCTCTCTCTCTCTCTCTCTCTCTCAATATTTAGTCAAGCAAAAAAACAATTGTAAGGTAAGTTTTTAGAAATATAAATATATTATTTATCAATAAAATTTTTTTATGTGCAATGCTGTCAGGAGAACGAGTCACTTGTCATTAGACTCTCTCTCTCTCTCTCTCTCTCTCTCTCTCTCTCTCTCTCTCTCTCTCTCTCTCTCTCGGGAATATTCTGTCCACCGCATTTCAAATGTAGTTAACGCGTATGACTTCAGAATACATCAGAATATTTTGGGAAACGGTCTGCTGTTGCTACTTGTCAAAACCCGAACACAGGATACAATTATGTTTTCGGCAACCGTCCCAAAATATATACCACACTAGTGTACGCGACCCGTCAAATGTGACGGCTAAATATTTACATAGATGGTCACATAAACACGCAGAGATTCAATCCTTCCCACTCCCTCATCCTTCCCTAACTACCACACGGCAGTTTGGGCAATTTATAGGAGATTCTGGTTTTAAAGTGTACCTCTCGTGGTATCGCCTTTCCCCAGGGTATGACTACTCCCTCTGTCCCTCACCGATGGCCGGGAAGAGACCGAAGTCCTACGTCTGGCAATGCCGCCAAGCATGACAGGAAAATACACACACACACACACACAGACACACACACACACAGACTGGGATTCGAGTCCTTGAATTCGTTAGTTTCTTTGGTCGTTATAACCTCACCATTTTTTGTGAGCTAAGGATGGGGGCTTTGGGAATTGTATGGGTCAATCTGCTGAGTCATCAGCAGCCAATGCCTGGCCCTCCTTGATCCTAGCTTGTGTGGAAAGGGGGCTTGGGCGCTGATCATATGTGCATATGGTCAGTCTCTAGGACATTGTCCTGCTTGATGGAACAATGTCCCTGTCCTTTGCCCCTGCCATTCATGAGTGGCCTTTAAACCAGACAATTGCTCTTGTCATTTGGTGATATTAGGATAGGTCTAAAAGGATACAGTGAATAGAAGAACATTATGAATACCATTTCACCACTTCTTCAAGGATTACTCTTCAACTCCTAGAGGACCTAGAGGCTGCTCACCGACTCCTAGAGGACCCAGAGGCTGCTCACCAACTCCTAGAGGACCTAGAGACTGCTCTCCGACTCCTAGAGGACCTAGAGACTGCTCACCGACTCCTAGAGGACCTAGAGACTGCTCACCGACTCCTAGAGGACCTAGAGACTGCTCACCGACTCCTAGAGGACCTAGAGACTGCTCACCGACTCCTAGAGGACCTAGAGACTGCTCACCGACTCCTAGAGGACCTAGAGACTGCTCACCGACTCCTAGAGGACCTAGAGGCTGCTCACCGACTCCTAGAGGACCTAGAGGCTGCTCACCGACTCCTAGAGGACCTAGAGGCTGCTCACCGACTCCTAGAGGCCCTAGAGGCTGCTCACCGACTCCTAGAGGCCCTAGAGGCTGCTCACCGACTCCTAGAGGACCTAGAGACTGCTCACCGACTCCTAGAGGACCTAGAGGCTGCTCACCGACTCCTAGAGGACCTAGAGGCTGCTCACCGACTCCTAGAGGACCTAGAGGCTGCTCACCGACTCCTAGAGGACCTAGAGGCTGCTCACCGACTCCTAGAGGACCTAGAGGCTGCTCACCGACTCCTAGAGGACCTAGAGGCTGCTCACCGACTCCTAGAGGACCTAAAGACTACTCACCGACTCCTAGAGGACCTAAAGGCTGCTCACCGACTCCTAGAGGACCTAAAGGCTGCTCACCGACTCCTAGAGGACCTAGAGGTTGCTCACCGACTCCTCGAGGCTGCTCATTACAAAAACATATTAGTTTTGATACAGAAAACCTAAACTGACGCCGTGGAAGCCGTGGAAACTTCACATAAAGTCAGACACTGTCGGGAAAATAAGAGAAATAATCAGACTCCTTGAGGACCTAGAGGCTGCTCACCGACTTCTAGAGGACCTAGAGGCTGCTCACCGACTCCTAGAGTTTGCTCATTACAAAAACACGTTGGTTTTGATACAAAACATGAATTGACGCCGTGGAAACTTCACATAAAGTCAGACGCTGTCGGGAAAATAAGAGAAATAATCATAATCCTAGAGGACCTAGAGGCTGCTCACCGACTCCTAGAGGACCTAGAGGCTGCTCACCGACTCCTAGAGTCTGCTCATTACAAAAACACGTTGG
>NC_090728.1:57255715-57258215 GCF_036898095.1 Palaemon carinicauda | reverse complement strand
CAGATTCGGATTGCGTCGGAAGTATTGCTTGCTCCGGACTACGCACTTATGTGTGATTATGGTACGGCCTAGACCGTGGATTATGGCACGGGTTTGGGCTAGTTATAACTAGATCGTGGACTATCACATTCTATGTATAACCAGACCGTGGACTATAGCACGATCTATGTATAACTAGACCGTGGACTATGGCTCGGTCTAATCATACCTAGACCGTGGGCTATGGCACGGTCTAGGTATACATAGAATATGGGCTATAGCACAGTCTAGGTGTTCCTAGACCGTGGACTATGGCACGGTCTATTTATACCTAGACCGTGGACTATGGCACTGTCTAGGTAACCTAGACCATGGACTACGGCATGGTCTAGGTAGGCTATACATAAACCGTGGACTAAAGCAAGGTCTAAGTATACCTAGACCGTGGACTATGGCACGGTCTATTTATACCCAGACCGTGGACTATGGTATACATAAACCGTGGACTAAGGCAAGGTCTAAGTATACCTAGACCGTGGACTATGGCACAGTCTATGTATATCTAGACCGTGGACTATGACGCGGTCTATGTATACCCAACCCATGGACTATAACACAGTCTATGTATACCTACCGTGGACTATTGCAAGGTCTAGGTATAAATATCCTAGACTGTGGACTATGACACGGTCTATGTATAACTAAACCGTGGACTATGACTCGGTCTATGTATACCTAGACAGTGGACTATAGCACAGTTTATGTATACCTAGACCGTGAGCTATGACACGGTGTATTTATACCTAGACCGTGGACTATGGTGCGGTCTATTTATACCTAGACCGTGGACTATGGCACGGTCTACGTATACCTAGACCGTGGACTATGGCACGGTCTACGTATATACAGTATAGATCATGGACTATGGCACGGTCTAGGTATACGTAGACCGTGGACTATGGCACAGTCTATGTATATCTACACCGTTGACAACGGAACCTAAAACTCGTAATTCTCCAGCTCGTAATAACAGAAAAACAGGTTCTGTACAGGTTGTACTTAGCATTCACCAGCCTGAACCCTTCCTTAAAACACATTATCATTTATAGTTAACTAAGAGTTATTTCAGTAACGATCATGTATTCATTGAATAATAATAATAATAATAATAATAATAATAATAAATGATTTAGAAGGGGATATTTACATCTTTTTCCCTAATATTTTGGGCTTTGTCGTTTACACAGAAAGGGAAACAGAAAAAGAGAAGTTTAGTGATATAACGAACTTTAACTTTTCTCTCATATTTTACTTGTGCTATGGAAAGATTTAGAGCGAAATTTTCATAGAGCTTTTGCAAGGAATGATTGCTTAAAAGATAGATTAAAAATATAGTAAACACGACAGCTAAAATAAAATATTTTCTATTTCCTATTTTCGAAATGATATGAATGATTAAATGACAATGTACAATCACATTATATATACATATGTATAAATATTTTTTCATTACCAATAGATTTCACAAAAGATTGAAGAAATCGAAATTCTTTCTAGATTTCAAAGAGTCATCGAGCCTAAACATTTTTATAATCTTATGTATTGTTAATAGGAATAGCCATAGTCATTTGTGTTTATATTACCCAGAATAAAAGCAGGATCCTAATAAATGTCAAAAACATAACTGCTGGTCCTATTAAAAGTGCACAAATTTGAAGATAAACTTCTCGTTTATCAGAATTATTTCATATTTTACAGGGGAAGATTATTTCTCCCTGGAAGTTAATGAAACTTGAATCAAATTATTAAACCAAATTCTAAAGTATTTCATAATACGTTTCACACACTTTCCCAGAATATTCACACTTTCCAAATTCCAGTAATTTTCGAAAAGTCTATTATTTTTTCTTATAGCTCCAGCTTTGCTAATATTTTTCCCAGTAGCTCCAGTCTTGCTATTTTTTTTTCCAATAGCTCGAGCTTCCTACTTTTTTCCAGTATCTCCAGCCTTACTACTTTTTCCAATAGCTCCTGCCTTCCTATTTTTTTGACAATAGCTCCAGCCTTACTACTTGTTTCAAATAGCTTCAGCCTTGCTTCTTTTTGCCAATAGCTCAAGTCTTGCTACTTTTTCCAATAACTCCAGCCTTGATACTTTTTTTTCCAATAGATCTTGCCTTACTACTTTTCTGCAATAGTACCAGCCTTGATAATTTTTTCCAATAGCTCCAGCCTTGTTACTTTTTCCCAGAAGCTCCAACCTTGCTACTTTTTTCCAATAGCTCTAACTTTGCTAATTTTTTTCCAATAGCTCCAGTTTTGCTACCTTTTCAAATAGCTACAGTCTTGCTACCTTTTCAAATAGCCCAAGCCTTGCTACATTTTTCCAATAGCTCTAGCTTCCTATTTTTTTCCCAATAGCTCCAACCTTACTGTTTCTTTTTTAATAACTCCAGCCTTGATATTTTTTTTTCGAATATCTACAGCTTTCTATTTTTCCCAATAGTTCCAGCTTCCTACT
>NC_090728.1:57234662-57244662 GCF_036898095.1 Palaemon carinicauda | reverse complement strand
AACATTAGAAAAGGTCTTTCATATATAAACTATAAAAAGTAACATTTAAATAGATCTTTCATATATAAAACTATAAAAAAGAGACTTATATCTACTTGTCCAACATAAAACATTCTCTACAAGGTTGAACTTTTGAAACCCAAATATTGCGAACCTCCATTTCGAAATTTCATCCGAAAACTGTAGTCTTTAAAAAGTAACAACATTGAAATAGATCTTTTATATATAAACTATAAAAAGTAACCTTAATATAGATCTTTCATATATAAAACTATAAAAAAGAAACTTATATCAACTTGTCCAACATATAAGCATTCTTTACAAGGTTGAACTTTTGAAACCCAAATATAGCAAACCTCTATTTCGAAATTTCATCCGAAAACTGTAGTCTTTAAAAAGTAACAACATTATAATAGATCTTTCATATATAAACTATGAAAAGTAACCTTAATATAGACCTTGTATATATAAAACTATAGAAGAGAGACTTATATCTACTTGCCCAACATAAAAACATACGCTACAAGGTTGAACTTTTGAAACCCAAATATTGCAAACCTTCATTTCGAAATGTTATCCGAAAGCTGTAGTCTTTAAAAAGTAACAACATTAACATAGATCTTTCATATATAAACTATAAAAAGTAACCTTAATATAGGTCTTCTATATATAAAACTATAAAAAAGAGACTTGCATCAACTTGTCCAACATTAAAGCATTCTCTACAAGGTTGAACTTTTGAAACCCAAATATTGCAAACCTTCATTTCCTAATGTTATCCGAAAAAAAATAATCTTTCTTAGTATAGCATTTTGTAGATTTAACGCTTACTAGCCAACACTCCCCAGACAAATACTTTAATGACAGTATGTTTTTTTCAAGTGTTTTGGAAGTGGCCAATCACAATCCAGCATCCAAGGTTTGAGACATTTCGTGTTATTTTTACGGTATATAGAGTCAGTCGAGTGTCTTAAAGTGACATTATTTCGGCTTTCCTCAACCATTCTTAACTATAGGTCTTTGCAAGGTCGTCTGCTAGAAAATAAGGCACGTCGTCTTGTCATATTTCTGATATTGTTTCTACAGTTTGAAGGTTTTTTATCATGAAATATTTTGATCTATATATATGTGTATATATATATATATATATATATACTGTATGTATATATATGCATATATAATATGTATATAAATACATATATATATATATATATATATATATATATATATATATATAATATATATATATATATATAACATATATAGATAAATATATATAGGATGTATAGATATATATATATATATATATATATATATATATATATATATATATATATATATGTATACATATATATATTTATATGTAAATATATATATATATATATATGTGTGTGTGTGTGTGTGTATTATATATATATATATATATATATATATATATATATATATGTGTGTGTGTGTATATATATATATATATATATATATATATATATATATAAATCCAGAATCAATTGACAGATACCATAGATCTTTGCAAGGCCATCTTGTTATATTTCTGCCATTGTCTCTGCAGTTTACAGGTTATAAAATGCTCTGATATATATATATATATATATATATATATATATATATATCTTTTTCCCTTGGATTGATGATTCATCCACGCCTAACAAATCATTTGAAAGAAACTGTTAGGATAAAACCATCATCTTGTCATTCACTCCTAGCCAGTGCCGTTTTACAAATTGCAGCCCCCCCCCCCCCCCCCAAACCACATAAATTGAGAAAATAGTTGAAAAAAATATAGCCGCATCACGCTCCGCGCGTGCGCTGTAGCGGCCATTTTGGTCAGTCTGAAGACATTTCCGCCTTTGCGGTTTTGAACCGAAGTAGTAAGTGTCAGGTTGAGTGGTTTTGAAGGGGGGCGAGGGCGGAGGGGGCGGGATTATGACTCAAGGAGTATTGCTAATCTTCGCACTTCCTTCGTGGTTCCTACTGAAGCCTTTCCGGGCTCCTACAAAAGTCCTCCACCTCCTTCTTCGAAAACGCTAAACTTGAATTCCACGATTCACTGACCTTCAGCGCAGGCAGAATAACGACGAATAATGAATCTCTCAAACATGGCGGTCGTTTCTTTGTATTCTTGAATCTTGAGGTTATCTTAAAACCACATCCGCTGTAAGTGTTCTTCAAGGAGCCAATCAACGCTTATTTTCCTGTACACTTCATCATTTTTATGTTCAATCGTCTCGTATATTTCTTCAATATGCTCACCTAGGAAATAACAAATTTTTTTTTTTTTTTTTTTTTTTTTTTTTTTTTTTTTTTTTTTTTTTTTTTTTTTTTTTTTTTTTTTTTTGAATCCTCAACTAGGAAATTCAAAATTACCATTTACCGCAGAGTAATAACAAAATGCTGAGACTTCATATTTTTTTAATCCTCATAAAACTCTTAAATCTATTGTAAACATTGAGAACTTGAATTTACAATTAACTGAAGAGTTGTGGTGTAAGTTTGATGGTTTGAGTTATAAGGCAGACAACTTTGCGGCGAATAACATTCATTTTTTTTTCATTGTCTGCCATGATCCCAGTTAATGGAAATTTATCATACACATTACAATATACTATCTTTGATTATGATTTGAATACAGTGATGGATAACTTAGCATAATAATGGAAACAAGCAAATGTTATTTCACAGTTCGGGTGCTATTTCAATAATTTTATAAACAATTATAATTTTGATAATAATAAACATAATTTTAAAAAACAATCACATTTTTTCATAATGATAATCATAATTTAAAAGCCAACTATGATTTTAATAATAATAATTTTTTATATAATTTTAATGTTATTTTAGCCTTGTAGACACGTGGTAAAAGTTATAGAGGCAGTGCACTAGATGCATGGTATCGTTGTAAACGTTGGAGTCATTGTAAACGTTGGAGTCACAAACGTTGGAGTCATTGTAAACGTTGGAATCGTTGTAAATGTTGGGGTCATAGTAAACGTTGGAGTCGCCGTAAACGTTGGAGTCGTTGTAAACGTTGGAGTCGTTGTAAACGTTGGAGTCGTTGTAAACGTTGGAGTCGTTGTAAACGTTGGAGTCGTTGTAAACGTTGGAGTCGTTGTAAATGTTGGAGTCGCCGTAAACGTTGGAGTCGTTGTCAACGTTGGAGTCGTTGTCAACGTTGGAGTCGTTGTCAACGTTGGAGTCGTTGTCAACGTTGGAGTCGTTGTCAACGTTGGAGTCATTGTAAACGCTGTAAACGTTGGAATCGTTATAAACGTTGGAGTCGTTGTAAACGTTGGAGTCGTTATGATCGTTGGAATTGTTGTAAACGTTGAGGTCCTTGTAAACGTTGAGGTCCTTGTAAACGTTGGAGTCGTTGTAAACGTTGAGGTCCTTGTAAACGTTGGAATCTTCATAAACGTTGTTAATTAGTAACCGAATGTTTTCGACTTAATTTTTGGTGGTATGTTTTTTTTTCTCTGCAGCAATCAGAAGCTTATTTCATATTTTAAATTGGAGGTATTTCTAGAACTTCGTTTTACTAAAGTATAGTTCAGAATTAGTTAGTGCTGCTGTGATATTATCAAGTTTTATCAATTAAGCGTATTCATCCACGTATGCACATTGCATTAATGAAAAAGGAAAGGTCCATTATGATGAAAGACATTGGCGAGGAAATATATATATATATATATATATATATATATATATATATATATATATATATATATATATTGCGTTTTTGTTTTGTTAGTTGCTAATGCAATTAAAGGATTAAAGGTCACTCATGAATGGCAGAGGCAAGGGACAGTGACATTGCCCTATCAGGCAGGGCTATTTTTCCCTGTTGGAGCCTTTGGACTTAGAGCATCCTGCTTTTCCAAAAATAATAATAATGAAAATAATAATAATAATAATAATAATAATAATAATAATAATAAACAGTAAAATCTTCCTAGAATTTTCCCAAATAATCGCCTGCTGGTTTAAATAATACACATTTCTCTTAAAAAAAGTTTTTTTTTTCTTTTTTCCTGCATAATATAAGTTCTATCCCTTTGGTCCCTAGCCCGTAGCTGACGTTTGCAAAAAAAAAAAAAAAAATATTCGTAAAAATGTAATCCTAAATATGGGTCCTTGGCCCATAGCCGACTTCCATAGAAAAATTCCATATAAAAGTTGACCTTAAATTTTCGCGTGTTGCTTTTCACAGACAGACAGACATAGAAGACTTCGAAGCGATGCTTTCCTTATACGGTTTAGATGATTATGATAAAAATAGCAATAATGATTATTATTATAATAACGAAAGATATATAAATACAACAACAAAAACATCAATGATAATAATGGTAAGAAATGTTAGGAGTGATAATGAAAATATCAATAACATAAATGATAATAAGAATAACAATAACAAGAACGATAATAATACTAATAATAATGATAATAGTAATAACAACAAAAACTATGCTAATGATAGAGATGACAAAAAAATATATGGAATAATAAAAGCAGCAACAACAACAATAATAATGATGATAATAATAATAATAATGATAGTGATAGTAATAATGATAATAATAATAATAATGATAAAAATAATAATATTAATGAAGATAAAAATAAAAAAAAATAAAAAAATAAAAATAATAATAATAATAATAATAATAATAATAATAATAATAATAATAAATGTCAAAAAAGGAGATATGTGAAGTAATAACTGCCGCTAGTTTTTCCTTGGACACCCTTCCCCCCCCCCCCTCTTTTATGAGAAACTATTTTTTCACCGAGGAAAGTGAGATAGAGATAAAGCGAAGAAGAGAAAGAGGGGGAGAGGGAGAAAGGGAATAAGAGGGAGAGAGAGGAAGGGGGAATTGGTGATAAACAACGTTCCTTCTGCGATAACATCTGTATAAATTATGTCGTTCCAGAGCGCCACAATGTATATATATATATATTCTCTCTCTCTCTCTCTCTCTCTCTCTCTCTCTCTCTCTCTCTCTCTCTCTCTCTCTCTATATATATATATATATATATATATAGCTCTCTATATCACTCTATCTATCTTTCTCTCGCTATATATATATATATATATATATATATATATATATATATATATATATATATATATATCTAACTCGCTCTATATATCTCTATATCTCTTTTTCTCTCTAGTTATATATATATATATATATATATATGTATATATATATATATATATATATATATATATATAGCTATATCTATCTCTCTCTCTCTCTATCTATCTACCCATCTCTCTATCTCTCTCTCTCTCTCTCTCTCTCTCTCTCTCTCTCTCTCTCTCTCTCTCTCTCTCTCTCACATCCTTCATCCTCTCAACGTTTCCTTCCGTCCAATCCTCGTACATCCTACACCGTTGCATCCCACTGCACTGTTTAAAATCTTGTTTGAAAAATATTACTCTTTCTAAAAAGGAAAATAATCTATAATTCAAGTCACCACCGTTGCTGTATCGCATTTCTTCATTGGAAAAGCTAGGACCCCAAAAAATTATAATAAAAATATCCTTCATTTAAAAATACCCTGAATAATGGAGAAAGGAGGAGTAAAAGATAGGAGGAAAGGAAAGGGAAAGGAAAAAAAGGAAATGGGGGGGGGGGGATTGGGGTTTTTTAGAAAGGGGGATAGTGTTTTTAAGTAGTAGTCTTCCTCACTGCGTTTTACGACTTTAAGGTAATTTGCAGTAATGTTTAAAGTAATTTGCAGTAATGTTTAGGGTAATTTGCAGTAGTGTTTAAGGTAATTTGCAGTAATGTTTAAGGTAATTTGCAGTAATGTTTAAGGTAATTTGCAGTAATATTTAAGGTAATTTGTAGTAATGCTGAAGGTAATTTGCAGTAATATCTATTCAAGTAAAGGGTGTTTTTTTTTCAATTTTCAAAGGGGGAGAGGAGGTGTAGGATATTTTGGCAGGTCAAAGTTGTAATATGTTGAACCAGAAAGTTTGAAAATAGGCGTAGGAGATGATGATACAAAGATTAAAAACAATCAATATACCTTACTAGCTCAGACAAGTGTAGATAGGGTTAATGTCATCTCTCTCTCTCTCTCTCTCTCTCTCTCTCTCTCTCTCTCTCTCTCTCTCTAATCATGTCTTCAGATATAACTGTAGCAGGTTTCATCCAGTTTCGGAAAAGGGAGCGCGTGTTTAATGTCTGTTTTGAGAGAGAGAGAGAGAGAGAGAGAGAGAGAGAGAGAGAGAGAGAGAGAGAGAGCTCTTTGAAACAGCACATTTGCAAACTTTGAACATTATTGTTAAGTGCATTTATCGATTAACCGCTGAACTTCAATATCTAATTACATTTGATTACATTGCAGTGTTCATTCGGTTCACTAAAAGTTAGCTAGAAACGTTGATAAATGTTAATGATTCATTTCTTTCCTCGGGTTCCAGGACGCTAAACTGTGTAGTCTCTCCAGGACGCTAGACTGTGTAGACTGTAGTCACTCGTATCAAATGCCAGTGTGCAATAAGCGTTGAAGACTCTTGGTAAACATTCATTTGACAGATAATGCGTTTGAGAGCAGATCTATTTACAATAACACATCTGAACACAAATTATTTACAATAATGTGTCTAAACACGAATCGGTTTACAATACTGTAACACATCTGAACACAAATTATTTACAATAACACATCTGAATACAAATTATTTACAAAAATGTGTCTAGCCAGGAATATGTTTGGAATAACACATCTGAACACAAATTATTTACAGTAACGTGTAACATAATTATATTTACAATAACACATCTGAATACAAATTATTTACAATAATGTGTCTAAACATGAGTTATTTACAATAATATGTCTAAGCATGAATCTGTTTGCAATAACACATCTGAATACAAATTATTTACAAGAATATGTCTAAACACGGATATATTTACAATAACACATCTGAAAACAAATTATTTACAATAATTTGTCTTAACACGAATATATTCACAATAACAAATCTGAACACAAATTATTTACAATAATGTGTCTAAACATGAATCTGTTTGCAATAACACATCTGAACTCAAATTATTTACAATACCGTGTCTAAACATGAATCTATTTACAATAACTCATCCGAATACAAATTATTTGCTATAACACATCTGAACTCAAATTATTTACAATAATGTGTCCAAACACGAATCTATTTACAATAACATCTGAATACAAAATATTTACAATAATGTCTAAACACGAATATATTTACAATAACACATCTGAATACAAATTATTTACAATAGTGTGTCTAAACATGAATCTGTTTGCAATAACACATCTGAATACAAATTATCTACAATAATGTCTAAACATGAATCTGTTTGCAATAACACATCTGAATACAAATTATTTACAATAACGTGTCTAAACATAACTCTATTTACAATAACACATCTGTATACAAATTACTGATAATAATGTGTCTAAACACGAATATATTTACAATAACACATCTGAATACAAATAATTTACAATAACGTGTCCTAACATGACTATTTACAATAACATCTGAATATAGATTATTTACAATTACGTGTCTAAACACGAATATATTTACAAAAACATCTGAAAACAAATTATTTACAGAAATGTCTAAACACGAATATATTTACAATAAGGTGTCTAAACACGAATATATATACAATAATTTGTCTAAACACGAATATATTCACAATAATACATCTGAACACACATTATTTACAATAACGTGTCTTAAAACTAATCTATTTACAATACCACATCTGAACACAAATTATTTACAATAATGTGTCTAAACACGAATCTGTTTGCAGTAACACATTCGAACTCAAATTATTAACAAAAAAGTGTATAAACACGAATATATCTACAATGCTACACCTGAACACAAATTATTTACAATAACGTGTCTAGACACGACTATATTTACAATGCCAGATCTGAATATAGATTATCTACAATAACGTGTCTGTACACGAATATATTTACAATACCACATCTGAAAAAAAATTATTTACAGAAATGAGTCTAAACACGAATATATTTACAATAAGGTGTCTAAACTCGAATATATTTACAATAAAGTGTCTAAACACGAATATATTTACAATAAGGTGTCTAAACATGAATATATATACAATAATTTGTCTAAACACGAATATATTTACAATAACACATCTGAACACACATTATTTACAATAATGTGTCTAAACACGAATCTGTTTGCAATAACACATTCGAATACAAATTATTTACAATAAGGTGTCTAAACGCGAATATATTTACAATGCCACATCTGAACACGAATTATTTACAATAACGTGTCTAGACACGACTATATTTACAATGCCGCATCTGAATATAGATTATCTACAATAACGTGTCTGTACACTAATATATTTACAATACCACATCTGAACATAAATTATTTACAATAACGTGTCTAAGCACGAATCTATTTACAATACTACACCTCAACACATATTTACAATAATGTCTAAACACGAATCTTTACTATAACACATCTGAACATAAATTATTTACAATAACGTGTCTAAACACGAATCTATGTACAATACGACAACTGAGCACAAATCATTTATTACGTGTGTAAATATGAATATATTTATAATAACACATCTGAACACATTATTTACACTAACGTGTCTAAAAACTAAAAACTAATCTATGTACAATACCACACCTGAACACAAATTATTTACAATAATGTGTCCAAACACGAATCTATTTACAATAACATATCTGAACACAAATTATTTACAATAAAGCGTCTAAAAAAGAATATATTTACAAAAACACATCTGAGCACAAATGATTTACAATAACGTGTCTATACGCGAATATATTTACAATACCATATCTGAACGCAAATTATTTACAATAATGTGTCTAAAAACGAATATATTTACAATAACACATCTGAACGCAAATTATTTACGATAATGTGTCTAAGCACGAATCTATTTACAATACTATACCTGAACACATATTTATTTACAATAATGTGTCTAAACACGAATCTTTACAATAACACATCTGAACTCAAATTATTTACAATAATGTGTCCAAACACGAATCTATTTACAATACCACACCTGAACACAAATTATTTACAATAATGTGTCCAAACACTAATCTATTTACAATTACATATCTGAACACAAATTATTTACAATAACGTGTCTAAAAACGAATATACTGTATTTACAATAACACATCTGAACACAAATTATTTACAATAACGTGTCAAAACGCGAATATATTTGCGATACCACATGAGAACGCAAATTGTTTACAATAATGTGTCTTAACATGACTATTTACATTAACACACCTGAACACAAATTATTTACGATAATGTGTCTAAACACACATCTGTTTTTGACGGGTTGCGTACACATAGAGATATTTTCCTTTAATGATTATAGTCATGTCAGGTTATTAGATTTGGACTTATGAATTTGGGTCAGACGAGTTGACACAGGGGCTTGGGAGACCATTCAGCACCCATTTGCAACAGGAAAAAAGTATCTTTTTAAAGGAACAGTTAAGAGGCTGGACAGTAAGATGGAAAAAAGGAAATAGAGGAATAATAAAAAGGTTAAAAAGAGGCTGAGAGGTTGCTGCAAAGACCTTTAAGTAACGCCTACAGTGCACGGCTTGAGGTGCACGGTCATCGCTAACCCTTTGTGGTATCATTTCAGGATATGAGTCTTTTTATAGTTTATATATGACATATCTGTTTTTGACGTTGTTAATAGTTTATATAGGACATATCTGTTTTTGACGTTGTTAATAGTTTATATAGGACATATCTGTTTTGACGTTGTTACTGTTTTTAGAATGATTTATTGCTAATTCATTCTCATCATTTATTTATTTCCTTATTTCCTTTCTTCACTGGGCTATTTTTCCCTATTGGAGGCCTTGGGCT
>NC_090728.1:57224662-57229662 GCF_036898095.1 Palaemon carinicauda | reverse complement strand
ACATTTCCCCTAGCAATCAGGACAATACCCTAGAGACTGACCATATATTATATGATCAGCGCCCAAGCCTCCTTTCCACCCAAGCTAGGACCAGGGAGGGCCAGGCAGTGGCTGCTGATGACTCAGCAGATAGACCTATAGGCTCCCCCCAAACCCACCAACCTAGCTCACAAGGATGGTAAGGTTGCAGACACTAATGGCACTAACGAGTTTGAGCGGGACTCGAACCCCAGTCTGGCAAACACCAGACAGAGGCGTTACCAATCAGGCCACAACAACCCTTTGATTGTTTTAATTAAACTAACTTCATTTCTCAAGAGGAAGAGAATAAGATAGGATAGTGTGCCCGAGTGTAGCCTCAAGCAAGAGATCTCTTATAATTTAAAGCATTAGGAAGTGAACTATATTAGATTTTCTCTTTTCTTCCATTAACTGCATAGCTCCAGGTAAATTGCATTATCATGTTATAAGATATCACTTTAATATTTCTCAAGTTGTAACCAGTTTAAAAGAAAATGTCTCTATCGGCACTTTCAAGATAGGACTTATCAGTTGTTCTAAATGTTAAACTGTGTTGTTATTTCTGTTTCTGTCTTTGTTCTAACGTCTAAATCTGTGAAATGTAAAGCAGAATGATTTTACTGTTCCGTATGTAAGATATTTTTCGCAGAGTATATCACAGTTAGTCATATATTTCTTAATGGTTATTATTATTATAATTATTTTGATTTTGATTTTGATTTTGATTTTTATTATTAAAATACAACATCAGTTGGAAAAGCAGGTTGCTTTAAGCTTAATGACTCCAACAGAGAAAAATAGCCCATTGAGGGAAGGAAATAAGAAAACAGATATATTACATGAGAAGTAATGTACAATTGAAATAAATTATTTCAATAACAGTATCGACATTAAAACAGATCTTTCATATATAAGCTCTAAAAAGAGACATGTCAGTCTATTGAACAGAAAAACATTCTAGATACAAAAACTACACTTCCTAAGCTTGATTACTATATATCAATTAATTTCAAATTCCTAGTATATCAAGAGAGAGAGAGAGAGAGAGAGAGAGAGAGAGAGAGAGAGTCAGTAATCCCATATCTGCCCTGCAGTTTATAAAAAAAAATATCTTCAGCTTCATATTTATCTATACTATATAACTATTTCATAAAATTCTATTTCTGTGAGTTGACTTCTAACAAATCATCGTTATTTACATATCAAAGACATAGGTACGAATGAACACATACATACATTCTTCCAAACACATTAATTACACATTAATTACACATATGTATTCCCTATGCACACATACAGTATACTGTACACTGTAAAAAAAAAATAAAAAAAAAATAAAAAAAAACCTGATTTTAATCACAAATTCTCCGTAGAAAATGTACTGTTCTCATCCGTATTTCAGTAAAATACAGGCGACCGTAATTTTACCTTTGTTATTATTTTTACGGGTTTGGTGACCGTAATATCAATCATTTACGTCAATATATACGTTTTAAAAATGGTAAAAATCCTGGAATAAATGTTGCCAGATATTTACTGCTTTTTTAATGCAAATTTTTAACAGTGTAGCCTCTATATTGAATAAAAGATTTTAAAAACAGTAAAAGAGAGAGAGAGAGAGAGAGAGAGAGAGAGAGAGAGAGAGAGAGAGAGAGAGAGAATCAGTAATCCCATATCTGCGCCCGAAGTTTATTAAAAAAATATCTTCAGCTTCATATTCACTTCACGAAGCTGGTTTTCTCCATTAATAAAGTTTAATAATACAGTCGCCGGCTGTCATAAACTCGTCCAAGATTAATAAAGCAAGAGTTGTAGTCTTTGCACACAGAGAACTTTTTTACGTTGCAAAATCATTTTGCAAAATCGCAGACGTAACCTTTTTAAAACCTGTCATATACGCTCAGTTATGAATGATGAAATACCTAAGAGTCTTATATGGAAGTCTTAAGAGAAGTTATATATTCGTGGAAGTAATGCAGAAAACAGCTATAAAATAGTTCGTCTGGAATGCATAGGAATTCGCTTCTTTCTCGAATGAGAATTGCTATTCCGCTTGAACGAATATTACGGCTCTTTGAACGAAATGGAAAGCGAAAATTGCTATTGTTTTAGGTTATGAGAAATACTATCAGCTGTGTTTCGCGCTTTCCGGTGGGCAGAAAAATATAGACCACCATATAAAAAGGAATATGAAGAGGCGAAAGGAATAAGAATGAGAGAATGAAGAATACAAAATAAAAAAGTAGGAATATGAAGAGAGGCAAAAGGGAATTAGAATGAGAGAATGAAGAATCGCAAAATAAAAAAGAAATATAAAGAGAGGCAAAAGGAATAAGAATGAGAGAATGAAGAATCACAAAAATAAAAAAGTAGAAATATGAAGAGAGGCGAAAGGAATAAGAATGAGAGAATGAAGAATCACAAAATAAAAAAGGAGGAATATGAAGAGAGCGAAAGGAATGAGAGAACGAGAGAATGAAGAATCGTAAAGTAAAAAATGAGGAAGGTGAATAGAGGCGAAAGGAATGAGAAAACGAGAGAATGAAGAATCACAAAATAAAAAAAATTGGAATATGAAGAGAGGTAAAAGGAATGAGAGAACGAGAGAATGAAGAATCACAAATAAAAAAGGAGGAATATGAAGAGAGGCCAAAGGAATGAGAATGAGAGAAGGAAGAATCACAAAAATAAAAAAGGAGGAATATGTAGAGAGGCAAAAAGGAATAAGAATGAGAGAATGAAGAATCACAAAAATAAAAAAGGAGGAATATGAAGAGAGGCAAAAAGGAATAAGAATGGAGAGAGAGAGAGAGAGAGAGA
This sequence comes from Palaemon carinicauda, assembly GCF_036898095.1. Taxonomy (NCBI): domain Eukaryota; kingdom Metazoa; phylum Arthropoda; class Malacostraca; order Decapoda; family Palaemonidae; genus Palaemon; species Palaemon carinicauda. The sequence goes on along the minus strand of NC_090728.1, from coordinate 57,226,821 downwards.
GAGAGAGAGAGAGAGAGAACGAGAGAGAGAGAGAGCGAATGAAGAAAACGGTCTCTCGCTTTATCGAATTTGCAAGCAAGTAACAGGTCATGCTCGCATCAATACTACATGAGAGAGCATGGCCGAGTGTTTCTGGAAATGAACGTGAGGAAAGAGAACACCCCTCCCCCCTCTATCCCCCTAGGGGAACCCCCTCCCTCCCACCCCCCCCCCCCTTCCCTGCCGGACGTCTGGAAGCCCCCGATACATACATATGCTCGGATCATCCTTTCGGATAAAAGGAGCGAGAGAGGGCGTAAAAGTTCCCGTTTCGGACCAGAAAAATGGATGCGGGTAAAAAAAAAAGATAAAAAAAAGGAATAAAAGAAAATAAGTTCTCGGTAAAAGAACAAAAAAAAAAAAAACAAAAAAAACATCTGCATGCCCCATGCAACACGCACTGGCGAGATAAATTCGGGCGGAAGTTGTTCTGTAGAATGTTGATAGGATGCAGATGAAAAGAATATATCTTTTATTTCCTTGGAGAGAGAGAGAGAGAGAGAGAGAGAGAGAGAGAGAGAAATGATCATGGTAAGTAAGAGGGAATATATTAAGAGTATTAGAGATACCATAGTGATGAGATACCATGGAGAGAGAGAGAGAGAGAGAGAGAGAGAGAGAGAGAAAAATGATCATGGTAAGTAAGAGGGAATATATTAAGAGTATTAGAGATACCATAGTGATGAGATACCATGGAGAGAGAGAGAGAGAGAGAGAGAGAGAGAGAGAGAGAAATGATCATGGTAAGTAAGAGGGAATATATTAAGAGTATTAGAGATACCATAGTGATGAGATACCATGGAGAGAGAGAGAGAGAGAGAGAGAGAGAGAGAGAAATGATCATGGTAAGTAAGAGGGAATATATTAAGAGTATTAGAGATACCATAGTGATGAGATACCATGGAGAGAGAGAGAGAGAGAGAGAGAGAGAGAGAGAGAGAGAATGTACTATGCTTTATTATGAAATGGAGTTAGAAAACACTTGTTTTTACGATTACAATTACATCAGTGAGAGAGAGAATTTTATGTTTTATTATGAAATGGGGTCGGAAAAAGTCTGGTTTTACAATTACATGAGAGAGAGAGAGAGAGAGAGAGAGAGAGAGAGAGAGAGAGAGTATGTATTATGTTTTATTATGAAAGGGGGCCAGAAAACATTTGGTTTTTCCATTAATTACATCAGTAAGAGAGAGAGAGAGAGAGAGAGAGAATTATGTTTTATTGTGAAAGCCGTCAGAAAACTTGTTTTTACTATTACAATTACACCAGAGAGAGAGAGAGAGAGAGAGAGAGAGAGAGAGAGTATTATGCTTTATTATGAAAGGGGATCAGGAAATACTTTTTTTTACAATTACAATTAAATTTACATCAGTGAGAGAGAGAGAGAGAGAGAGAGAGAGAGAGAGGAAAATTTTATTATTAAAGGGGATCAGAAAACCCTTTTTTTTTACAATTACATCATGGAAAGATTGAGTGTGATGTTATACTGTTATAGAGGATCACAAAACACTAAACTACATCAGTGAGAGAGAGAGAGAGACAGACACACACAGACGGAGAGAGAGAGAGAGAGAGAGACAGAATTGTGTTTTATTACTAAATGGTGCCAGAACACTTGTTTTTACAATGACATCAGAGATAGAGAATTATGTTTTATCATGAAAGGGAGTCGGAAAACATTTCTTTTTACAATTACTTGAGAGAGAGAGAGAGAGACAGAGTGAGAGAGAGAGAGAGAGAGAGAGAGAGAGAGAGAGAGAAAAGCTCGCTAAATACAAGATGAGAAAGTTAATTTCCGAGTGAAATTACGACGTCGTTTGTGGATGTCGTGAGAAGATTGATTCGTGGAAATCAAATGTCATCAGCTGACGAGATCCTGATGAGAAGAAATAGACACGAAATTGGAAGGATAATGGGCGTGATTTAAAGGTTTATGGTGAAGGATTATTAATAACAAATTTAGTAATAGGAATAGGATAGGAGTAATTAAAGATCATTAACGATTACCAAGAAGATGGACATAGATTGTTTTTTCCTAAAAACTGAGATGTGCAGAGCGTTACAGACTCAACACTGAAAATAGTTCTGTGCCTATTACTACTGCAATCTGCTATACACAC
>NC_090728.1:57222138-57224162 GCF_036898095.1 Palaemon carinicauda | reverse complement strand
AGAATGAGAGAATGAAGAATCACAATGTAAAAAAAAAATAGGAATATGAGAGGCGAAAGGAATAAGAATGAGAGAATGAAGAATCAAAAAAATAAAAAAGGAGGAATATGAAGAGAGGCGAAAGGAATGAGAATGAGAGAGTGAAGAATCACAACAATAAAAAAGGAGATAATATGAAGAGAGGCGAAAGGAAAGAATGAGAGAATGAAGAATCACATAATAAAAAAAAATAGGAATATGAAGAGAGGCGAAAGGAATGAGAGAACGAGAGAATGAAGAATCACATAAATAGAAAAGTAGAAATATGAAGAGAGGCAAAAGGAATGAGAATGAGAGAATGAAGAATCACAAAAATGAAAAAGTAGAAATATGAAGAGAGGCAAAAGGAATGAGAACGAGGAGAATGAAGAATCACAAAGTATAAAAGGAGAAATATGAAGAGGCAAAAAGGAATAAGAATGAGAGAGAGAGAGAGAGAGAGAGAGAGAGAGAGAGAGAGAGAGATGAAGAAAACATTCTCTCGCTTTATCGAATTTTGCAAGCAAGTAACAGGTCATGCTCGCATCAATACTACATGAGAGAGAGCATGGCCGAGTGTTTCTGGAAATGAACGTGAGGAAAGAGAACACCCCTCCCCCCCTTGCTACCCACCCAGGGGAACCCCCCTCCCTCCCACCCCCCTTGCCGGACGTCTGGAAGCCCCCGATACATACATATGCTCGGATCATCCTTTCGGATAAAAGGAGCGAGAGAGGGCGTAAAAGTTCCCGTTTCGGACCAGAAAAATGGATGCGGGTAAAAAAAAAAAATAAAAAGAGGGAATAAAAGAAAATAAGTTCTCGGTAAAAGAACAAAAAAAAAAAAAAAACATCTGCATGCCCCATGCAACACGCACTGGCGAGATAAATTCGGGCGGAAGTTGTTCTGTAGAATGCTGATAGGATGCAGATGAAAAGAATATATCTTTTATTTCCTCGGGGAGAGAGAGAGAGAGAGAGAGAGAGAGAGAGAGAGAGAGAATGATCATGGTAAGTAAGAGAGGGAATATATTAAGAGTATTAGAGATACCATAGTGATGAGATACCATGGAGAGAGAGAGAGAGAGAGAGAGAGAGAGAGAGAGAATTGTGCTTTATTGTAAAGGGGTAAAAAAACTAGGTTTTACCATTACATTTGTGTGTGTGTGTGTGTGTGAGAGAGAGAGAGAGAGAGAGAGAGAGAGAGAGAGAATTGTGCTTTATTGTGAATGGGTGAAAAAACTAAGTTTTACCAGTACATTTTGAGAGAGAGAGAGAGAGAGAGAGAGAGAGAGAGAGAGAGTATTATGCTTTATTATGAAAGGGGGTCAGGAAACACTTGTTTTACAATTATAATTACATGAGAGAGAGAGAGAGAGAGAGAGAGAGAGAGAGAGAGAGAAAATTGTTTTATTGTGAAAGCTGTCAGGAAAATTGTTTTTACAATTACAATTACATCAGAGAGAGAGAGAGAGAGAGAGAGAGAGAGAGAGTATTATGCTATATTATGAAGGGGGTCAGGAAACACTTTATTTTACAATTATAAGTACATCATGGAGAGAGAGAGAGAGAGAGAGGAGAGAGAGAGAGAGAGAGAGAGAGAGAATTATATTTTATCATTAAAGCGTGTCGAAAAACACTTGATTTTACAATTATATCTGAAAGAGATAATTATGTTTTATCGTGAAAGGGGTCGGAAAAAAACTTTTTATAATTACATCAGTGAGAGAGAGAGAGAGAGAGAGAGAGAGAGAGAGAGAGAGAGAATTATTTAATTATTAAAGGATGTCAGAAAAGCACCTGTTTTTACAATTGCTATTACATCAGAGAGAGAGAGAGAGAGAGAGAGAGAGAGAGAGAGAGAGAGAGAGAGAGAATTATATTTTATCATTAAAGGGTATCATAAAACACTTGATTTTACAATTACTTCTGAGAGTATTGTTTTACCATGAAAGGGGGGTCTGAAAACACTTGTTTTCACAATTACATCAGAGAGAGAGAGAGAGA
>NC_090728.1:57214638-57217138 GCF_036898095.1 Palaemon carinicauda | reverse complement strand
GCTGAATCATCAGCAGCCATTGCCTGTTCCTCCTTGGTCTTACCTTGGGTGGAGAAGGGGTCTTGGGCGCTGATCATATGTATATATGGTCAGTCTCTAGGGTATTGTACTGCTTGATAAGGCAATGTTACTCTCTATTGTCTCTGCCATTCATGTACGGAGATACGAAAATAAATAGATGGGTACTGATAATAAGGATATATGGTTAGTCTCTAGGGCATTGTTCTGCTTGATAGGGCATAGTTACTCTCCCTTGCCTCCGCCATTCATGAACGGAGATACGAAAATAAATAGATAAATAAATAATACGGTATTCTCCGGTATTCGACAGCCGTATTCTAAACGGGAAGAATATTCGGGTGCGTTTGGGCTCGCTCCAATAATCCGGCTAACAAATTCCATGATATTTACTTGCGTTTATCCTTTATATCAAGCGGCTATATGAAGTAGTTAATATAAGGTATTGCTATGCATATATATTCGCGATATTGGATAGGTACTCTTCTGGGTTTATGATATTTTTTTTTTTTTTTTTACAATTCTTCATTTTTGTTTTTCTTTTATTGGACTCGCTCAAACTTTTCCATGGATATCCTTTATATTAGGCGGCTATATGAAAAGGTTAATATATATATATATATATATATATATATATGTATATATATATATATGTATATATATATATTCATATATATATATGTATGTATATATATATATTCATATATATATATGTATGTATATATATATATACATATATATATATATATATATATATGTATACACACACACACACATATATATATATATATATATATACACATATATATATATATATATAATATATATATATATATATATATATATACATATATATATATATATATATATATATATATATATATATACATATATATGTATATTTATATGTATATGTATATATATACATATATTATATATATATATATATATATATCTAATTTTTTTTTACTCAAACTTTTTCATGCATCATCATCTATATCAGGCGACTCTATGAAGCAGTTACTATAAGGTATTGCAATGCATTTATATTCTCAATATTGGATAGGTATTTCTCTAGGTTAATATTTTTTTTTTTTTTTTTTTTTTTTACAATTTTTAATTTTTTTTTTCTTAATTGGATTCACTCAAACTTTTCCACGAATTATCTTTTATATCAGGCGGCTGTATGAAGGAGTTAATACAAGATATTGCCATGCACATTTTTTTTTTTTCCTCAAACTTTCCAATGCATTATCTTTTATATGAGGCGGCTATATGAAGCACTTAATATAAGGTATTTCCATGCATATATATTCTCAATATTGGATAGGTACTCCTCTGGGTTTATGATATTTGTGTGTTTTTTTTTCACAATTTTTCATTTTACTTTTCCTTTTATTGGACTCTCACTCAAACTTTTCCATTCTTTTATTTTCAACGGTTTTGGGTTTTCTTTTTATTCTATTCAAGGATTCTGTTCTTCAAGCAAACTTTTTCTACATATTTTTTGATAGTTTGAGATAGTGTCAAATTTTCCCTGAGGAATTTTATATTTTATTGCTACGTATTCGTACGCAGGTATCTATACAATTGTTCATATTTCCTTATATCCTTTCCTCACTGGGCTATTTTCCCTGTTGGAGACCATGGGCTTATAGCATGTATCCATACAATTGTTCATATTTCCTTATTTCCTTTCCTCACTGGGCTATTTTCCCTGTTGCAGCCCATGGGCTTATAGCATCCTGCTTTTCTAACCGGGGTTGTAGCTTAGCTTGTAATAATAATAATAATAATAATAATAATAATAATAATAATAATAATAATAATAATAACTGTTTGTGTGCATATAACATATCTGTAAATGCTCATACGTTTATATGAAATATGGATGTGCTTCTACTGTATATAGCCACGGGAAATTATCCAAAGCTCTATATTGAGAAGAAGTAACAGAAAACTCCATATTGAAAAGAAGTTACAGAAAACTCCATATTGAAAAGAATTTACAGAAAAATCCATATTTAAAAGAAGTTACAGAAAAATCTATATTGAAAAGAAGTTACAGAAAAATCTATATTGAAAAGAAGTTACAGAAAAATCTATATTGAAAAGAAGTTACAGAAAAATCTATATTGAAAAGAAGTTACAGAAAACTCTATATTGAAAAGAATTTACAGAAAACTCTATATTGAAAAGAAGTTACAGAAAACTCTATATTGAGAAGAATTTACAGAAAACTCTATATTGAAAAGAAGTTACAGAAAACCCTAAATTGAAAAGAAGTTACAGAAAACTCCATATTGAAACGAAGGTACAGAAAACTCTATATTGAAAAGAAATTACAGAAAACTCTATATTTAAAAGAAGAAACAGAAAACTCTATGTTGAAAAGAAGTTACAGAAAACTCTATGTTGAAAAGAAGTTACAGAAAACTCTATGTTGAAAAGAAGTTACAGAAAACTCTATGTTGAAAAGAAG
>NC_090728.1:57207138-57209638 GCF_036898095.1 Palaemon carinicauda | reverse complement strand
ACATATGATCAGTGCCCAATTTTCCTCGGTTGTTGGGAAGAAAGGATCTTTAAAGGCCAATTCTTTCCTATAATGTTCTAATTGAAGTATTTCCTTATTTCCTTTCCTCGCTGTACTATTTTTCCCTATTGGAGCCCTTGGGCTTATAGCATCTTGCTTTTCCAACTAGGGTTGTAGCTTGGCTAGTAATAATAATGATAATAATAATAAATCACAAGTAAATTGAATTAGGAAGTAGCAAAATTATGCTATCTTCTCTAATGAAGGATGCCATAGTCCAGGACAGACTAGGATTCGTGCAACCTGTTGCCTGGTAAAAGTTAATATATTCTATTTGAAAGACACAATCCCTGACCCTAAATGTACAGTCGGACGCAGAATTTCTTGGCACACCTCAATTTGAAAAAGTGCACCCTATCACACACTTTCTGAGCGGTCAGTTCTTGTGTTTACCCCAGACCACCATCTGCCAGTTTAAATGTCACTCACGAATGGCAGAGGCAAGGGACAGTGATAGTGCCCTATCAAGCAGGACAATGCCCCAGAGACTGACCATATAGACCTATGATCAGCCCAGGCCCCCCTCTTCACCCAAGCTAGGACCAAGGGGGGCCAGGCAACGGCTGCTGATAACTCAGCAGATAGACTCATAGGCTCCCGCTAACCCCCATCCTTAAGAAGGATGGTGAGGTTGCAGTGACCAGAGGAACCAACGAGTTTTGATCGGGATTAATACCTCAGTTTGGCGATCACAAGGCAAGGACGTTACCAACATGCTGTTTGTTTACTCGCAGCGCAGTTAGGGTGCGACCCGGTGCATTTTCTTATTGTGGTGTGCCAGGAATTTACGTGTCCAACTGTACAATACAAAGAAAGACTTCCTTGTCAGTTTATCTTCAAGGAACTGAATCCTCTAAAAGTGAACAGCAATGTCAACCATTAAAAGCTTTCTCTTCGGAATGATCTAGCAGAGTTGATCCTTGATCCACATATCATCATCATAAACAGTCCAAGACCTTGAAATCGCTCGTAACCTACATATCGAGGGCGTAATCATGGGTGGCATTGAATACAACGCCCACGCCCATCCATTTCCAGAGGTGAATAACGGTCACCTTCCAGCGGAAAAGTGCCAAGACAGAATCCTGTTCTGTTGAATTTAATGGATGATTTTCTTGTCTTTTTTCTTGACCTTTGCTGGAAATTGACATGAGGAAATTTGCTTTAATTACTAATGTGTTGATATTTTAATGACTCCATTTTACAGTTATAAGATTTCACCAGATATTTTTCTCTGACTCCAATGTTTTGGTAAGAGGAAAATTTCATTTTTATATTAGATTTAATCACAATGGCGTTTATTATCGAATTCTACTTTTGGGAATGTATATACTTTAAGAATCACGAGAGAGAGAGAGAGAGAGAGAGAGAGAGAGAGAGAGAGAGAGAGGGGGGGGGGGAATTACAAAATATATACCGTTATAAATTATTTACCAATTCAAATAATTTCAAGAGATCCTGTAGACCCACAAACTAACATTCAAGTCTTGTATAACATTATCACATGCTTCTAGGTGAGCAGGGATTCGAACCTATGCCCTGAATCGAAACAATGCTTGCAGGAACCACTTGGTTGGCAAGGATTCGAACGTATGCCGTGAAACGAAACAATGCTTGCAGGGACCACTTGGTTGGCAAGGATTCGAACGTATGCCGTGAATCGAAACAATGCTTGCAGGGACCACTTGGTTGGCAAGGATTCGAACGTATGCCGTGAATCGAAACAATGCTTGCAGGGACCACTTGGTTGGCAAGGATTCGAACATATGCCGTGAATCGAAACAATGCTTGCAGGAACCACTTGGTTGGCAAGGATTCGAACATATGCCGTGAATCGAAACAATGCTTGCAGGGACCACTTGGTTGGCAAGGATTCGAACTTATGCCCTGAATCGAAGCAATGCCTGCAGGGATCTCTTGATAGCTCGATTGGTAAAGCGGTCCCTGCAGGAATTGTTTCGATTTAGGGTATAGGTTCGATTCCTTGCCCTGGCAGAAGCAGTTATCATATATGAATTTCCAATGGATATACATTCCCTGCATGCATTGCTTCAACTCAGGGCATAGGTTCGAATCCTTGCCCAGCCAAAAACATTTATCATATATGAATTTCCAATCGATATACATTCCCAAAGGTAGAATTCGGTATTAAATGCCAGTGTGGTGGATTTTTATATTGATTAGAATCACGAATGTTAGTGATACATATTAATCAGCTTTAATGTCTGAATATTCGCTTATTGACCAGTTTAGTTACAGATATTAGATTGGTATTAAAAGCCAATGTGGTTGATATTTACATTGATTAAAATCATGAGTGTTAGTGATACATATTCATTAGCTTTAATGTCTGATTGTGTGCTGGTGGACCAGATTATTTAAGGATATTAGGCAGTCATAACACAATGGCGTTATTCTTTTTATAAAAATGGCTTATCAT
>NC_090728.1:57199638-57202138 GCF_036898095.1 Palaemon carinicauda | reverse complement strand
AAGTTCTGTAGAGAGATTCTGTAACATGCGGTTGGGCTTCCCTAGACCGATGAGAGAGAGAGAGAGAGAGAGAGAGAGATTCACAACATTGGGTTTTGCTTCCCTAGACCGATAAGAGAGAGAGAGAGAGAGAGAGAGAGAGAGAGAGAGAGAGAGAGAGAGACTGGATTCTGTAACATGGGGTTAGGTATCTAGTCGAAGTGTCTGTTGGACAACCTGGAATTAGAGTGATGACACGAACGCCTGGCCATCTGTGCTTTTCCAGTGGACGCTTCAACACTTTATGGCGATGTTTCCTTTGAGAAATTCACAGGAAAGCCATTGTGTCCTTCGCCTTGCTGCCTAAGTACGAATGTCCCTTCAGTGAAGGGCTTGGGTGTCCCCATTTCGTGTTTTCAATTTTGTTTCCGGTTTGTGAATAGGACTAGTGCTTATATAAAAGGGATAAAGAAATTATCACTAAAAACGTCTTTTAGTTTCTGTTTATTCTTTTGGATAATTCTGCTAATTCCATTTCATTTTATTAATTAATTATTAATGATAATTGCTGAGCTACAACCCTAGTTGGAAAAACAGGATGCTATAAGCCTAGGGGCCCCAACATGGAAAATAGCCCAGTGAGGAAAGGAAACAATGGAAAATAAAATAGTTATTAATAATAATAATGATAATAATAATAATAATAATAATAATAATAATAAATTCATAACCGGAAAAAGTGTGTAATAAAATCCTCTGTGAAATTCATAATGACAACTAAGATGATCTGCTCTAGATATTTACATTCTCTATGAAAGAAGAAAGTTTGCCAATCACAACATGATAATCTATTTCATATTTTTATTCATCCATAAAATGCAGACAAAACGAAATAACTCTTAATAAAGTACGGAAACAATGAGAAATTACGCAATCAGTTATATGATAACCAACACGCAATTGCGTAACACTCTCGGCGTAATAAGTAACGCCTATGAATTTACCTGTCTGCTCTGCAATTCCTCTAATCAATTCCATGTAATTTGCTCAGTGCAAGGTCGTACGTAGGGAGTGTTGCCACATATGGGGATTTTATACCTAAATTTGGGGATTTTTGGTGTCTGATGGGGGATATTCTGTAAAAAGATTTTATGAAGAAACAATTAAATGGCGTGGGTAGATAGATGGCAGTGTTGAAACATATGAGGATTTTTCCCTAATTTGGGGATTTTGGGTGTTTGATGGGATAATCTGTACAAATGTTCTAATGAAGAACAAAGATGAGTAAACCTTTATATTGTTATAATTAGTTGCAATTATATGAAATATAGTGAGTAATTTCTATATTAGTAAAGCCTACGTGATCAGAAGAAAATATATTCATGGAATTGGGGATTTTTTGGGGGTTGCTTTGGGGAATTTTTATCACAGGTTTAGGGATTTTTTGACGAGCCCATCTGTGCTCCACAAGGCACTAGAAGAGTTGAAAGACCCAGACCTACATGGCTGAGGACTATGAAGCGCGAAGTAGGAGATGATGGATGGAGAAGTATTGTATTAAAATCTCAAGATAGAGACGACTGAGGAAATCTAACCGAGGCCATTTGTGTCAATAGGCATCGGAGGATATGATGATTTGGCAACACTGTACGCAGCCCTGGGCGTACTTACTTTCAACACGCGCACGCAAACTCTACTTACCGTCATTCAAATGAACATTGATTTTTATTTTCATTTTTTTTTTTAGGGTTAATAGCGGTTGTAATAGTATTCACGATATGTCCACTTGGTGTGATAAGCGGATGTACCATCAATTTCAGGAGGAGATTGTTGCAAATAGATGACCCATTTTTTAGAAAAGATAAACAAACCTTGCACATGACTAAACAACAGATCATCAACAACAACAACAACAACAAATTCAGTCATTTCTAGTCCATTACAGGATAAAGGCCTCAGATATGTCATTGGTCATGTCTGAGGTTTGGCAGTTTTCTTCACTGCGGATTGGCGATAGTGGGAGAATTTTGTCTGATCGCTCATAGCAAACCAACCTAGTAGGGTTGTCCCCGACAAGTACAGCTTTGCTAATCACGGCGATACACAAATCCTTTCACAACCTTTAGGTATCCCCACTCGAAAAGGTTAATATATATTAAATCACGGAATAAAAGCAAGGTATTGTGAAAACCTGGCATAAGATTAAGATATGTCATATTAAATCACAGAATAAAATCTCTCTTGCTTGAAGGTACACACGGGCACACTATTCTATCTATTTCTCTTCCTTTTTTTTTTATAGTTTATATAGGAAATATTTATTTCAATGTTGTTAATGTTCTTAAAATATTTTAAAATATTATATTTTTACCTTGTTTACTTTCCTCACTGGGCTATTTTCCTTGTTGGAGCCCCTTGGCTTATAGCATCCTGCTTTTCCCACTAGTGTTGTAACTTAGCAAGTAATAATAATAATAATGATAATAATAATAATAATAATAATAATAATAAGATATATCAT
>NC_090728.1:57191307-57199138 GCF_036898095.1 Palaemon carinicauda | reverse complement strand
TTCTATCTTATTTCTCTTCCTTTTTTTTTTATAGTTTATATAGGAAATATTTATTTCAATGTTGTTAATGTTCTTAAAATATTTTAAAATATTATATTTTTACCTTGTTTACTTTCCTCACTGGGCTATTTTCCTTGTTGGAGCCCCTTGGCTTATAGCATCCTGCTTTTCCCACTAGTGTTGTAACTTAGCAAGTAATAATAATAATAATGATATAATAATAATAATAATAATAATAAGATATATCATATTAAATCACGGAATAAAAGCAAGGTATTGTGAAAACCTGTTATTTTTCCTTGTTGGAGCCCTTGGGCTGTATAGCATCTTGCTTTTCCAACCAGGGTTATAGCCTAGCTTGAAATAATAAATAATAATAATAATAAATAATAATAATGTTAAGATATATCATATTAAATCACGAAATAAAAGCAAGGTATTGTGAAAAACCTGTTATTTTTCCTTGTTGGAGCCCTTGGGCTTATAGCATTCAACTTTTCCAACCAGGGTTATAGCCTAGCTTGAAATAATAATAATAATAATAATAATAATAATAATAATAATAATAATAATAATAATAATACTAAATAATAATAATATAAGAAAGAAGAAGAAGAGATTGTGAAAACCTGGCATAAGATTTGAGATATATCATATTAAATCACGGAACATAAGCAAGACATTACGAATTACTGAAGTAAACTGCCATAAACACACGCTTCGTAAATGTACCTCTGCAGCATGTCTCGGAACATAAGAAAAACAACATGCGTGACAGTGTCATGAAGAATGTTCCACATCCAGCACACACGGATTTCACGCCACCATTCTCGAGTAAAACGCTCCGCGAATTTCCGCGCGAATATTAAAGGCGAAAATGGAAATCCAGGGTGAAATTACAATATGATCTCCACGTTCAGTGAAATGCAAGAACTGTTGGAGCCAGGGTTGCCAGTTTGGCATTTTTTTCAGGCCAAAAATTCTCAAATTTGGCCTCTTTTTTTAAAATTGGTTGGCCTTTAGTAATATGAAAAAAGGCGGGCCTTAAATACTATATATTTGGCCTTTTTCTACTAATGAGTTGGCCTTTTAAAGCTTTCGTTGATTAGAAGTTGGCCTTTTCTCATTTAGGAAACCTGGCAACACTGGTTGAAGCAGTGAAACGTAACAATTATTTTAGAATTACTTCTTTTTGGTGGGGGGGGGGGGGGGGGGGAGGTGACGAAGCTCTTGTTCGTGAAGGTGCGTTCCGAAGGGAAAGTCTGATTTTCGCGACGTCGTTTGTTGGCCCGCTTTAACCAAACAGCTATTAACCTGTAATTCTGGAACGGAAACAGGATGTCAGGTATAATGCCAGGTACATAATACACACATCTCGCCCTCTTCCCCAGTATCTCTCTCTCTCTCTCTCTCTCTCTCTCTCACACACACACACAGGTCTCACCTCTCTCTCTCTCTCTCTCTCTCTCTCTCTCTCTCTCACAATTACGCTCACTCTCTCTCTCTCTCTCACACACACAACTCGCTCTCTCTCTCTCTCTCTCTCTCTCTCACACACACATAACTCGTTCTCTCTCTCACACACATAACTCGTTCTCTCTCTCTCTCTCTCTCTCTCTCTCTCACACACACACACACACACCTCCCCCTCCCCCAATCTCTCTCTCTCTCCTCATGTCGTACATAGTTCTGATTTCCACCCTTTTCATCCACCCTCAGTTCCTCATCCTCCATTCCTCATCACCCCTCACCCCCATGAAGTTCCCCCAACTATCACCCCATCCTCCTCTCCTACCCCTCCCTAACTCCTTCCGTCTTCCGACAGCAGACCCGACTCAAAATGCTGGTTCCTCTTGGCCATAAAGCACCGAAATCTCGTGGCCTGTGTAATCGGGAGAGAGATCGGAAGGGAATCACGGGAGAATAAAGCCAGTTCAATTGTAGTCTTAAGGAGAGCAAAATGAACGGGTTTTTTGCTTGATTCTTATGCCTTTGTGCCTTATCTGACTTGAGATTAAGTTTCTAAAGAGGTACATCAGCTTGGATTAGGGTATTATGTTTTCGTTTGCTTGAGGTAAGCAGCTCTTCTAGGAGAAGGACACGACAAAATCAAACTATTGTTGTCTAGTCTCGTGTTGTGCCATAGCTTCTGAACCATGGTGTATTGTGTTTTCGTTTGCTTGAGGTAAGAAGCTCTCTTGAAGGGACACGCCAAAATCAAACTATTGTTCTCTAGTCTTGTGTTGTGCCATAGCTTCTGAACCATGGTCTTTCACTGTCTTGGGTTAGAGTTCTCTTGCTTGAGGGTACACATGGGCACACTATTCTAGGTACATCAGCTTGGATTAGGGTATTATGCTTTCGTTTGCTTGAGGTAAGAAGCTCTTCTTGGGGGACACGCCAAAATCAAACCATTGTTCTCTAGTCTTGGGTAGTGCGTTAGCCTCTATACCAAGGTCTTCCTCTGTCTTGGGTTAGAGTTCTCTTGCTTGAGGGTACACTCCGGTACACTATTCTATCTTTTTTCTCTTCCTCTGTTTTGTTAAAGTTTTTTATAGTTTATATAGAGATATTTATTTAAATCTTACTCTTCTTAAAATATTTTATTTTTCCTTGTTTTCTTTCCTCACTGGGCTATTTTCCCTGTTGGAGCCCCTGGGTTCATAGCATCCTGCTTTACTAGCTAGGGTTGTAGCTTAGCAATTGATGATAAATAATAATAATAATAATAATAATAATAATAGTCTTCTGCTGCGACAGGTACATGTTTGAAAGCATATCATCCAGGCGTTGTTGGAACACCTCCATGTTTTTTGTCACCTGTGACAGGAATCAGACATGATTGCTGTAATTTTGTAACTATAAAAAAATGAATTGGGGAGTTTCACCATTTTGACTTTTTCAAGTTGGTTTTTTAAATATAGTATGACCTTCCTACACTTCTCTAGATAATCGTAGACTTTCATTTCAAACGTATTTCTTTCTCTAAAACTAGGTAATGGATTCTTGCATAAGCTCCCAAGGATTTTTATTCTTAACTATACTAAGGGTCTTAGGCTAATATTTTTGATAAATGTTGTTAATATGGTGATGAATGTGTATGTTAGTGTTACGTCTGTTGATTTGAAGCTAATCATTGTTAAAACATTATTATTATTATTATTATTATTATTATTATTATTACTTGCTAAGCTACAACCCTAGTTGGAAAAGCAGGATGCTATAAGCCCAAGGGCTCCAACAGGGAGAAATAGCCCAGTGAGGAAAGGAAATTGGGAAATGATTAAACTGCAAAAAGGTAAATAACAATTAAAATGAAATATTTCAAGAAAATTATTAGTAGCATAGGCATCAATGGTAATAATAATAATAATATAATAATAATAATAATAATAATAATAATAATAATAATAATAATAATCCAATTTTTTGGCTGAACTTGCAACAGCCAAAATTTTGCGTCAATTAAAACACTGCTTCTAATATCATTGCTAATACTGTCGATACTCGTATTAAAAATAGATAAGAGCTCAATTATACCATACCATTTTCAAGCAACACTATCTAGAAAACATCGAGATTAGTAAAATTTGTGTCATGAATGTTTCTTTCATTTATTTATTTATTCAGTGCAAATTCTACATCAAGAATTTAATCCTCAGATGAGAGATTTTGATTTTAGTCCTTTTGAAAATTGTTATGCACGTAAAACGCTCTTTGCAAAAATATATATATCAATTTTCAGTGAATCAGAGAGAGAGAGAGAGAGAGAGAGAGGAGAGAGAGAGAGAGAGGAGTTTCAACATGAAAGATGATGGTCTGTTTTAAATAAACAATCTTTAATTGCACATTATGATTGATTAATGCAGTTTTTATCGTGTTACTTAATAACTTTATTATTATAATTTATTCTTATAATTTCTTACTTAATAATATTATAACTTATTTACTTATACTTACTTATATTTAACACTAACTGGGATCAAATATGAGACAGAGGAAAGCTAGAGGGCACTCTCTCTCTCTCTCTCTCTCTCTCTCTCTCTCTCTCTCTCTCTCTCTCTCTCTCTCTCTCTCTCTCTCTGCTGCACAGTCATTTGTTCCCCATCTTGACTGTTCCATCTTTCGATTGTCAGTTCCCCTCTTTCTATAACTTTTCTCTTTGAAAGTCTTTTTTTCCTTAACTCTTATGGATGGTCCTGTTCCGTCTACTAATTCCAAACTTCACTGCATACAGAACATTTTTCTTCCCCCCCCCCCTTTGTGACCACCACCTTTTCATTTTTCTCTCTCTCTCTCTCTCTCTCTCTCTCTCTCTCTCTCTCTCTCATTACAGCCTTTATTTGCTAATGTTTTCTTTATTCGTTTCTGGCTCTGTAGTTATGTTAATCTGTATGTCTGCATGTCTCACCCATTGTGCGCTCTCTCTCTCTCTCTCTCTCTCTCTCTCTCTCTCTCTCTCCATAATTATTGTTTGTTATGTATCTCCCTGTGTAAAGCTATCTACCTCCTTGCATCACTCCATTCGTTTCGCGTTCATCCCCCCTCTCTCTCTCTCTCTCTCTCTCTCTCTCTCTCTCTCTCTCTCTCTCTCTCTCCATTATTCTTTCGATAATTATTGTTTGTTCTGCATCTCCCTATGTAAAGCTATGTACTTGCTTGCCTGTCTTTCCATTCGTTTCACGTTCATCCCCTACTTTCTCTCTCTCTCTCTCTCTCTCTCTCTCTCTCTCTCTCCCATTTTTCTTTCCATAATTATTGTTCGTTCTGTATCTCCCTATGTAAAGCTATCTACTTGCTTCCCTGCTTTCCATTCGTTTCACGTTCATCCCCTACTTTCTCTCTCTCTCTCTCTCATTTGGTTATTCTCTATCTTCCTACGAAAAGCTATCTGCCAGCCTGCCTCTTTTCATTCGTTTCACGTTCACCTCTCTCTCTTTCTCTCTCTCTCTCTCTCTGTTCAAACATTGGATGTCACCACAAAAGCGCCGAGGGAAACAAAAGTGAAGTAGCAACACCAGACATGCCTTTTAGATCGTTATGAATTTTTAACTCGTGCAACTGAAGGGGGTCTTTACAACAGGAGCCGCACGGCTGGTAGGAGGGACGGATTGACACACATCCGCGCGTTTTGTTTGCGTTGTTATTAAGGGATATGCTCCGCGAATGTTTGACAACGTTAATACCAGTCTCGTTACTGTGTTCTAACGTTATGTGTTTATTGACGACTTTACTACCAGTTTCGTTCCCGTATGGCAACGTTGTGTGCTGATTGACAAGTTTAATACGAGTCTCGTTCCTGGATCGCAACGTCGTGTGCGGATTGACAACGTTAATACCAGTCTCGTTCCTGGATCGCAACGTCGTGTGCGGATTGACAACGTTAATACCAGTCTGGTTTCCGTATCGCAAGGTCGTGTGCGGATTGACAACTCCAATACCAGTCTCGTTCCCGTATCGCAACATCACGTGCGGATTGACAACTTTAATGTCGGTCTCGTTCGTGTATCGTAACGTTGTGTGCGGATTGACAATATCAATACCAGTCTTGTTCCCATATCACATTGTTGTGTGTGGATTGACAACTTCAATACTAGTCTCGTTCCTGAATCGCAACGTTGTGTGCGGATTGACAACGTTAATACCAGTCTTGTTTCCGTATCGCAGCGTCACGTGCGAATTGACAACTTTAATGTCGGTCTCGTTCGTGTATCGTAACGTCGTGTACGGATTGACAACTTTTATACCAGTCTCGTTACTGTATCCCAACGACTAATACCAGTCTCGTTACTGTATCACAACGTCGTGTGTGGATTGACAACTTTAATACCAGTCTCGTTCCCGTATCACAACCTCGTCTACTGAGGCTGGTTTGATGGAGGCATTCACAGGGCGCCTGTGAGTGTGTGCATACGTTTATACTCAGCATGGTAATTATGTAAATTGTCTTCATGGGTTTGAGAAGATGAAGTTGGAATGAAGGTTTTGCTGGTAATGAAATGTCATGTGTTTTGTTAAATTCCTTCCCTCTCTCTCTCTCTCCTCTCTGTATATATACTGTGTATATGTATTTATATATTATGTGTACATAATATAGATATGTATATATTTTTGTATATAATATAGATATATATTTATACAGTACACACATATTTATATATATATATATATATATATATATATATATGAACATATATCACAAGCACACGTGATTTTAATTAATGTAAATATCACCCACGAAATGCATTTAATACCGAATTCTATCTTGGGAAATACATATCCACTTGGAATTCATTTTATGGTAACAGCTTCTGGCCGGGTGGTGATTCGAACCACCACCTGTACGGCTAGAAACTATGCTTGGCAGGGACCCTACCGACTCAGCTATCAAGAGAGACTAAAAGTTTATGACAAGTCCCCCTACATATTCCTGTCGAATTCAGGATTCTGTTCATAGACTTGAAATAGACCCATCTCCACCATGATAGCTGAATCGTGAGTTTGCAACACGTGGTTATTTTAATGAACATATATCACAAGCACACGTGATTTTAATTAATGTAAATATCACCCACGAAATGCATTTAATACCGAATTCTATCTTGGGAAATACATATCCACTTGGAATTCATTTTATGGTAACAGCTTCTGGCCGGGTGGTGATTCGAACCACCACCTGTACGGCTAGAAACTATGCTTGGCAGGGACCCTACCGACTCAGCTATCAAGAGAGACTAAAAGTTTATGACAAGTCCCCCTACATATTCCTGTCGAATTCAGGATTCTGTTCATAGACTTGAAATAGACCCATCTCCACCATGATAGCTGAATCGTGAGTTTGCAACACGTGGTTATTTAATGAACAAGCATAGTTTCTAGCCGTACAGGTGGTAGTTCGAATCACCACCCGGCCAGAAGCTGTTACCATAAAATGAATTCCAAGTGGATATGTATTTCCCAAGATAGAATTCGGTATTAAATGCATTTCGTGGGTGATATTTACATTAATTAAAATCACGTGTGCTTGTGATATATGTTCATTAAAATAACCACGTGTTGCAAACTCACGATTCAGCTATCATGGTGGAGATGGGTCTATTTCAAGTCTATGAACAGAATCCTGAATTCGACAGGAATATGTAGGGGGACTTGTCATAAACTTTTAGTCTCTCTTGATAGCTGAGTCGGTAGGGTCCCTGCCAAGCATAGTTTCTAGCCGTACAGGTGGTGGTTCGAATCACCACCCGGCCAGAAGCTGTTACCATAAAATGAATTCCAAGTGGATATGTATTTCCCAAGATAGAATTCGGTATTAAATGCATTTCGTGGGTGATATTTACATTAATTAAAATCACGTGTGCTTGTGATATATGTTCATTAAAATAACCACGTGTTGCAAACTCACGATTCAGCTATCATGGTTGAGATGGGTCTATTTCAAGTCTATGAACAGAATCCTGAATTCGACAGGAATATGTAGGGGGACTTGTCATAAACTTTTAGTCTCTCTTGATAGCTGAGTCGGTAGGGTCCCTGCCAAGCATAGTTTCTAGCCGTACAGGTGGTGGTTTGAATCACCACCCGGCCAGAAGCTGTTACCATAAAATGAATTCCAAGTGGATATGTATTTCCCCAAGATAGAATTCGGTATTAAATGCATTTCGTGGGTGATATTTACATTAATTAAAATCACGTGTGCTTGTGATATATGTTCATTAAAATAACCACGTGTTGCAAACTCACGATTCAGCTATCATGGTGGAGATGGGTCTATTTCAAGTCTATGAACAGAATCCTGAATTCGACAGGAATATGTAGGGGGACTTGTCAT
>NC_090728.1:57178807-57186307 GCF_036898095.1 Palaemon carinicauda | reverse complement strand
TAAAGATACGATATGTTCACATTAACGATATGATGTGTTCGTATTAAAGATATGATATGTTGTGATTGAAGATATGTGTTCGTATTAAAGATGTATGTTGTGATTGAAGATATGTGTTCGTATCAATTGATTGAGTTGAGGTTTTCTGACATCTAAGGTCATTGACGCTGATTCGTATTAAAAATACGATGTATTCGTATTAAAGATATGATGTATTCAGGTTAAAGATATGATTCTTCTAGATTAAAGATATGATGTGTTCAAATTAAAGATATGTGTTCGTATTAAAAATACGATCTTTGTATTAAAGATGCGATGTGTTCGTAGTAAAGATGCGATGTGTTCGTAGTAAAGATACGATGTGTTCGTAGTAAAGATACGATATGTTCGTATTAAAGATATGATGTATTCGTATTAAAGATACAATGTTCGTATTAAAGATATGATTTGTTTGTATTAAATATATGATGGTTTGATTGAAGATACGATGTTTTCGTATTAAAGATAAGATGCGTTCGTTTTAAAGCTATGATGTATTCGTATTGAAATACGATGTGTTCGTATTAAAGATATGATGTGTTTGGATTAAAGATACGATGTGTTTAAATTAAAGATAAGTGTTCATATTGAAAATACAATATGTTTGTAGTAAAATTATGATGTGCTCCTATTGAAGATATGATGTGGTCGTATTAAATATATGTTTGCTTTAAAGATACGATGTGTTCGTATTAAAGATGCGATGTGTTCGTATTAAAGATGCGATGTGTTCATATTAAAGATACGTGTTCGTATTAAAGATACGATGAAATTTTGTATTAATGATACGATATGTTCGTATCAAAAGTGTGATGTGTTCTTATTTAAGATACGATGTGTTCGTATTAAAGATACGATGTGTTCGTATTAAAGATACGATGTGTTCGTATTAAAGATACGATGTGTTCGTATTAAAGATACGATGTGTTCGTATTAAACATGAGATGTGTTCACATTAAAGATACGATGTGTTAAGATTAAAGATACGATGTGTTAAGATTAAAGATATGATGCTTTCAAATTAAAGATATGATGTTTCGATTAAAAATATGATGTGTTCGGATTAAAGATATCATGTATTTCGATTGAAGATATGATATGTTCGGATTAACATGGTTCACAGACTTCAAATTCAGCTGATGGAATAACGAAATAACTTTTTTCCTCTTATTTTTTATTTGCGAGATTTGTAGTTGCTAGAGACAGGTTAATTAATAGTATATCTAGGTAATCACTAACTAGATAAAAAGGTATATTTTATTTGAAGCTGTTAATGAAGCAAAGGGTTTAGATGCGAACTATCATTAATTATCATTGCATTTGTGAAATATGCAAATATCTTTCTGCACTATCAACATTATTGTAACTTTTCCTGAATATTCTTCTGCACCATCAACATTATTGGACCTATTCTTGAATATTTTTCTGCACTATGAACATTATTGCAGCTATTCTTAAATATCTTTCTGCACTATCAATATTATGGCAACTATTCTTTAATATCTTTCTGCACTATCAACATTATTGCAACATTTCTTGCCAATCTATCTGCACTAAACATTAATGCAACTATTCTTTAATATCATTATGCACTATCAACATTATTGCAACATATCTTTAATATCTTTCTGCACTATCAACATTATTGCAACTATTCTTAAATATCCTTCTGCACTATCAACATTATTGCAACATTTCTTGAATATATCTGCACTATCAATATTATAGCAGCTTATTGAATATCTGTCTGCACTATCAAGATTATTGCAACTTATTGAATCTTTCTGCACTATCAACATTATTGCAACTATTCTTGATTATCTTTCTGCACTATCAACATTATTGCAACTTATTGAATATCTTTCTGCACTATCAACATTAGTGCAACTATTCTTGACAATCTATCTGCATTAAACATTATTGCAACTATTCTGACTGAAAACAGTACAATTTTGAGGTACCTAAATCACAAAGTAATCGATATGTTCCCTACCAAACCAAAATAAAAAATGGATATGAAAACTCTGTTTCGTTGACGATCAATTGTTTATCCGGATCTCAGGAAAAGAAAAATTCAGACGATGAGGGGGACTAATGATGGAACATGAAAAGGCAGTTGATGATAAGAAGACGAAGAAGGAAAAGGACGATTTGGCATAGACCGCATGACTCATGTGTTCCTCACTCCTCACTCCCAATTCCCCCACTACTCCCTCCCCCCAAACCAAAGAAAAATTATACAGCCTAAGCTTCACTTGTCTACCCCCCACTCACTTTCCTACTTCCCTCACTTTAATACCTCCTTCGGTTTCTTAGCTCCCTCACCCCCTTTTCAGAGAACCTCACTTGTCTACCTCTCTCACTTTCCTACCTCCCTCAAGTTTCCTACCTCCCTCAAGTTTCCTACCTCCCTCAAGTTTCCTACCTCCCTCAAGTTTCCTACCTCCCTCACTTTCCTAGCTCCCTCAACCCCTTCTCAGATAACTTCACTTTCCTACCTCCCTCAGTCTCTTACTTATCTCACTTTCCTACCTCCCTTACTTTCCTACTTCACTGTTTCCTACCTCCCTCACTCCCTTCTCAGACAACCGACCAATTCCATGGTGTCTCTCCCTCGCTACAACCACAGACATCAATCTCTTCCCCCAGCCCCTTCTCCCACAAACCTCTTCCTGTGGGGGACGGAGGGTTCAAAATAGGTAAAGAAAATAATTTTGTGGGAGAGATCGCAGTAGAGAACAAAATAAAACGTCCGTTATGGGGGGACCGTTGCGATATTCTACTATTATGTTAATAATGGCACTTTTGAGCTTTATAAATTTCCCCCAGCGCTACCGCCACCGTCGTATAACTCTCTCTCTCTCTCTCTCCTCTCTCTCTCTCTCTCTCTCTCTCTCTCTCTAAGAATTTTTATTAGTTTTCCCATATGAAGATCATGTTTCTCAGTCTTATAGATTTTACTCTCTCAAGAATTTTTTTTCCATATCTCTCTCTCTCTCTCTCTCTCTCTCTCTCTCTCTCTCTCTCTCTCTCTCTCTCTCTCTCTCTCTCTCTCATATTTTTTTATTATTTTTTCCATATGTACCTTATGTTTCTCAGTCTTATAGATCTCTCTCTCTCTCTCTCTCTCTCTCTCTCCCTTAAATTATTTTATAGTCCTCTCTCTCTCTCTCTCTCTCTCTCTCTCTCTCTCTCTCTCTCTCTCTCTAGCTTATTTATTTGCTTATTTCCTTTCCTCACTGAGCTATTTTTCCCTGTTAGAGACCGTTGGCTTATAGCATTCTGCTTTGCCAACTAGGGTTGTAGCTTAGCTAATAATAATAATAATAATAATAATGATTTAATAATAATAATAATAATAATAATAATAATAATAATAATAATGTAATCTATCCTCCCAACTCCTTCGCGACGTATATTCAAGACCCGTATGCAAATTTCAAATAGATTTTTTACCTTCAAAAAATGTCAAAAGGGGAAAAAAAAAACTTTTGACAGAGTACTTGTTTAAAAGTTTTGATTACTTTGCGCAAAAGGGGCCGAAGAGGAGGGAAGTTCCAAAAAGGGTTTTGGCGTTAACTTTGCGTTAACTAACCGAACACGTGATTCTTGATAAGCTTTTTTTTTTTTTTTTTTTTTTTTTTTTTTTTTTTTTTGATTATTAAAGAAATATAAAATCTTCTTTGTGTATAGAGTTAGATTTATCGAGTCGTGTGTTAGATGTTTATAAGATTTTATATGTACAGTAAAAAGGAGAAGACGATGGTTTGACAAACTAAGACAGTTTGCATGTATAAACTGGCATAGAGAGGCCTTAAACAAACACAAGTGGAGGGACTTGACTGAGGCATTGGTTCTGCAGTGGATTAGTAATAGCTGATTGAGATATATATATGTATATATATATATATATATATATATATATATATATTTTGCGTGTATAACTGTGGCATGATTGATAGTTACTTTGCCTTTCATTCGAAGAGACTAAGATTTGGTCTCACTATAAGGTAAAAAAAAATTAATACATGCGTATATATTACACACACACACACACACACACACATATATATATATATATATATATATATGTTGCGTGTATACAGTATATATTCTGAATGTACATAAACCTACACACACACACACACACACACACACATATAATATATTTATATATATATATATATATATATACGTATGCATATATATATATATGTGTGTGTATATATATATATATATATATATATGTATATATATATCGGATGACGACATAATTTCATCCTAAGATTATTATATAGAATTATACACATAAAATTTTTCACCTGCAACAACAACAATGATGATGATGATGATGATGATGATGATGATGATGATGATGATGACGACGCTAAGAATAATGATGATAAAAGCGTATCGAGGATAAGAACGGTGATAATGAAACCGCGTATGCGATAAGGAAGGTGATAATGAAAGCGTATACGCTATAATTTCAGCCATCAACGCTGTATAAATTGCTACTTACCTAAAGGAAGTAATAATGGGTCTTCCGGTTTTGGACAAGTGACAGATATTGATAAGATATCTACTTCGTTCATCTTAAAATGCTTCCTTTAGATCCTAAATGGAACTACTATGTAGAAACGCTGGAGATGAATATGTTGGTAGTGGTTGTATATATATATATATATATATACATGTGTATATATATTGTATATATATCTATCTATATATATGTATATATATACATGTGTATATATATTATATTATATATATATATATATATATATACATATATATATATATATATATATACATATATATATATATATATATATAGCAACAACAAATGCAGCCGTTTCTAGTCCACTGCAAGACAAATGCTTTAGACAAGTCCTTATTCATTATTTTATATATATATATATATATATATATACACATATACACACACACACACACCATTAGCAATACCATCGTTAAATTTTGTCTTCGAACGGAATCAATTTTCATAATCTTTCAAAACCTATAAGTAAAATATTTCCGGAAATCCGAAATGTCGTTACAAACAGCGTTTTTCTCTTCGTTATTATCACCACATCTCACTGAGTGAGGAAAGAGAGAGAGAGAGAGAGAGAGAGAGAGAGAGAGAGAGAGAGAGAGAGAAGTGAGGGAGCGTAAGAAAGGAAGTGAGAAGTGTGAGGGAAATTTGTAACGTAAGGATATGCCTCAGGGGTTGTGTGTGTGTGTGTTTGTGGGCCGGGGGAGGGGGGGGGGAGCGTATGAGTTTGATCGTAGGGGGGTTTGTGGGTAATGTGGTGTTTCTAGAAGACGTCTTAATGATAAGGGGCAAGAATGTTTTAGCGATAGCTAGCGGCAATTCTGACATGGCCTTCGGCGGTCTCGTGCGGTGCGCACGCGCGGGTAATTTACCGCTCTAGCGCCTTTTTTTCGCCTTACTCCTACCCCCCCCCCTCCTCCTCCCCCCCCCCCCTCTTCTTACTGCTTCTTTCCTTCTCTCATTTCCTTTTCTTGAGCAGTGTTATCAAATGTAAGAATTTTGGGGTAATGGTGGATAAATAGGTCTACTTATGTCTGTTTATAGTTTATATTATTATTATTAATATTATTATTATTATTATTATTATTAGCCAAGCTACAACCCTAGTTGGAAAAGCAAGATGCTATAAGCCCAAAGGCTCCAACGTGGAAAATAGTCCAGTGAGGAAAGGAAATAAGGAGATAAATAAATGATGAGAACAAATTAACAATAAATTATGTTTATATATGACATATCTCTTTTGACGTTGTTACTGTTTGTAGAATGATTTATTGTTAATTTGTTCTCATCGTTTATTTATTTCCTTATTTCCTTTCTTCACTGGGCTTTTTTTTTTCCTGTTGGAGCCCTTGGGCTTGTAGCATCTAGGTAATTTCGGTTTTACTATCTTAAAATTTAAGGAAATTGGAAAAATTTTAAGGTAATCAAAGGTAATTTCGTTTTTACAAGCTTAAAAATTAAAAGATTTTTTTTTTTAAGATAATCATAGGTAATTTCGGCTTTACTAGCTTAAAAATAAAAAAAAATCAATTATTTTCAAGGTAATCAAAGGTAATTTCGGTTTTACTAGCTTATGATTTAAGAAAATAGGAAAAGTTTAAAAAAAAAGGTAAAAAAGCAGCAGCATTCAAGGTAATGTCCACAAGGCACATGCTCGAGTTTAAACCCTACTGGCAATACTGCCCTTGAGTTCAGTGTCCATAGTCCACGCCTCCGGGCTCCTTGCATCCTTGTGTTACTGGCGAGGCATTGGTGCGCACCAATTTGCCATTATCCTTCTTATTGATTTCCCATTGGATTTCCCATGCCATTAATTATGCACGCATTGTTTCGGTGCAGTTGTAGCATTGCTAAGAAAATATCCTGTCTTGGTGCTATTACTGTTATCGGATATGGTATTAATGATAATGGTGATATTATTATGTCGGTTATTAGCAATGATTATATTGGTAATTGTAATGTTAATTTATATATTGTTTTTGTTATTATTATTATTATCATTTATTATTATTATTATCATTATTATTAATATAGTTATTATTATTGTTATCATTGTTATTATTATTTTTATTATTATAATTATGATTATTATTATTATAATTATGATAATAATAATAATAATAATAATTAATATTATTATTATTATTATTATTATTATTATTATTATTGCTAGCTAAGCTACAACCATAGTTGGAAAAGCAAAATGCTATAACCCCAAGGGCTAAAACCAGAAAAAATATCCCAGTGAGGAAAGGAAACAAGGAAATAAATAAACTAAAAGAAAATTAATAAACTATCAAAATAAAATATTTTTAGAACAATATTACTATTATTGTGTGTATGCATGTACGTCCATATGGTATCTTTTTCATTAATATTAGTGTTATAGTTCACATATGGTAAAATTATATTTCAAAATAATTTCGAGCTGTTATTTTTTTTTTAAACAAATTAGTCTCAAGAAAATAATTAGTTGACCACGTTACATTACCCTCGGATGACCACAATCCTCTCTCTCTCTCTCTCTCTCTCTCTCTCTCTCTCTCTCAATTCTAGTTGTCCTGCAAAAGCATCTTCTGGAAAAGACACTCACTCTCTCTCTATCTCTCTCACTCTCTCTCTCTCTCTCTCTCTCTCTCTCTCTCTCTCTCTCTCTCGCTCAATTCTAGTTGCTTGTCCTCCCTCTTTTGTCTTCCTCCCCTATCCAAAAACAACCATCCCCCTCCCCTACTCCCTCCCCTACCCCCCTCTCCTCTCCTTTACAAATTCGCATCCACTCCAGTAAGTTTCGAGGAAAAGTTAAAAGCAAAACTTCCTTTTTTATCTTTTCTTTCGGTTAACAAATGTTTGAAAGTATAGGTTTGAAGTACGTGGACTTTCATTCGGTCGCATTTTGTGCAAAAGGG
>NC_090728.1:57168807-57173807 GCF_036898095.1 Palaemon carinicauda | reverse complement strand
ATATGCTAAGCGGGTGCATTGTGGGTGATCATTTCGCTCGTCTTTGCTCGCCAATTTCCCATTCGTGTGATATGCTCTTTCGCGTGTTTAGCTCTACTGGAAGGAGGTTATATTCTGCCACCGAGAAAGAGAAATATGGTAGAATGTCGTGCCCGAGTGTATCCTCAAGCAAGAGAGCTTTACCCCAAGACAGTGGAAGACAATGGTACAGACGGTAAATGTCTTAGCCTTATTTTCTGTCTGTATAGTAAATCCCCAATGTGTTGAATGTTCCATCAAGATAATCCAGATAATCAGCTATTTCAACTTTATTAGTGGATTATCCCATCTTATGTATTTCAACAGTATTATTTAGCAATGGTACCCTTACATTTTTGTTATATCAACACATTATTTAAGTTTTCCATTGTTTCAGCTACTTCATTCAGTATTGTCTAGCATTTTGTTTTTAATTTTCATATGAAATAATTATGCAATCTGTATTCTTGATCTCAACTTAAGGGTTGCGGCATCTTTATAGAAACTTCTCTATTCTTGATCTCAACTAAAGGGTTGCGGCAGCTTGACAGAAACTTCTCTATTCTTGATCTCAACTAAAGGGTTGCGGCAGCTTGACAGAAACTTCTCTATTCTTGATCTCAACTAAAGGGTTGCGGCAGCTTGACAGAAACTTCTCTATTCTTGATCTCAACTAAAGGGTTGCGGCAGCTTGACAGAAACTTCTCTATTCTTGATCTCAACTAAAGGGTTGCGGCAGCTTGACAGAAACTTCTCTGCTTGGCGTTCTGCCCTAGACTCAGGTTCGAGACTCGCTCAAGCTCGATAGGTTTCTTGTAGTGTCTGCAACCTCACCATCCTTGTGAGCAAAGGATGGGGGATTTGAGGGAGCCCATGGGTCTACATGCCGAGCCATCAGCAGCCATTGCCTGGCCTTCCCTGGGGTGAAGAGGGGACTTGGGTGCTGATCATATGTATGTATGGTCAGTCTCTAGGACACTGTCCTGCTAAGGCATTGTTACTAGCCATAGCCTCTGCCATTCATGAGCGACCTATTCATATTTTCCTTCTGATGCTCTTTCTTTTCACCTAAATATCCTGGAAATTAATCCATATAGTGGTTATTTTAATCCCTCTGCCTATAATACTGACTGATTATTTCTTTTGTAATATCCACCGTCATCCGAAGTTTGGTTAATTTCTCTTGCCATTCTTTTTAAGTTTCATTTTCCATACATTTCTGTCATTTTAAACTTCATTGAGCTTTTGTACTACATTATTAAAAAAAAAAAAAAAAAAAAAAAAAAAAAAAAACTTACTACAGATCTCCCAATAGTTTGGTTTCCTTCGTAAACATAATTATGCTGGACAGAAGTTTATGAAACTTTGTGGAAAAATTTGTCTCAAGACCAGAAACATTTTTCCTGTGTTTCACTGGATGATTCAGAAATACGCTATTTGTCCCATTGTGTCTTTAAACAATTCCTGTCCTTTAAACAATTCCTTGTTATTTTTATTTCGGTATTGCATATTTTGTTTTTGGAGATACTGTTCCCAAATATACATTGAAAGCTGTGTACTCTAGTAGTAAATTAACATACTCATGTTTATATATAACTCGAGAGGTTTTTTAAACCCTGGAGTAACTTTTTTTTAGTATTTAACTAATCTGTACTCTCTCTCTCTCTCTCTCTCTCTCCTCTCCTCTCTCTCTCAACACAATTAGTTCTAAAGCAAGAGCATAGTTAGGATTTTGCTCTCTCTCTCTCTCTCTCTCTCTCTCTCTCTCTCTCCACACAATAAGTTCTAAAGCAAGTGCATAGTTAGGATTTTGCTCTCTCTCTCTCTCTCTCTCTCTCTCTCTCTCTCTCTCAACACACACAATAAGTTCTAAAGCAAGTGCATAGTTAGGATTATTGCTCTCTCTCTCTCTCTCTCTCTCTCTCTCTCTCTCTCTCTCTCTCAACACACAATAAGTTCTAAAGCAAGTGCATAGTTAGGATTATTGCTCTCTCTCTCTCTCCCTCTCCTCTCTCTCTCTCTCTCTCTCTCTCTCTCTCTCTCTCTCTCAACACACAATAAGTTCTAAAGCAAGTGCATAGTTAGGATTATTGCTCTCTCTCTCTCTCTCTCTCTCTCTCTCTCTCTCTCTCTCTCTCTCAACACACAATAAGTTCTAAAGCAAGTGCATAGTTAGGATTATTGCTCTCTCTCTCTCTCTCTCTCTCTCTCTCTCTCTCTGTAAACATGCTAATACTATTCTAAACCTGCTGCATAGTTACGATTTTTATTAGATAAAAATCTAGTAATTTCATTTTGAAATAACTTTGCCCGAGCGAAGCTTTTATTTGTGTTAAAACTTTATTTTGGTCTCCCGGTGTTTACACAATACTCAACCCTGAGTTTGGTCATTATTTGATCTATATAGATATCTCGTATTTGATATATGTCATTATCATTATTTTTATTATTATTATTATTATTAATATAAAACAACAACATCAACAATAGTAATAATAATAATAATTGTTATTGTTTTATTATTATTATTATTATTATTATTATTATTATTATTGTTGTTGTTTTTATTAGCATTATTATTATTATTGTTTTTATGATGATGATGATGATGATATTATTATTATTATTATTATTATTATTATTACCAGCTAAACAACAACTCTAGTTAGAAAGGCACGATGCTATAAGCCCAAGGGCTCCAACAGGGAAAAATAGCGCAGTGAGGAAAGGAAATAAGGAAATAAATAAACTATATTAGAGGTAATGCACAATTTAAATCAAATATTTGAAATATAATAGCATTAAAATAGATATTTCAAATCCTCAACATACAAACTTGTTTGGTTTCAAGAAGCTGTTTGCAAGTCGACTAGTTTGCAATTTTTTTTTTTTTTTTTTTTTTTTTTTTAAATTATTTGGGTTTCATATGAAATAGATATTAAGTTATTACAAATGTAATTTTCCTTACTGAATTAAATGATATGATATTGTTTTATGAAAGTAATTTCTTTATCGTTGTTATTTTCAGTTGTATTAGTGTTTTTATCCGAAAGTTTTAAGTCTGATGTTTTACGTCGAATGTTTGTAAGTCGGGTGTTTTAAGTCTAATGCTTGTGAGTCGGATGTAAAGTCGAATGTTTGTAAGTCGGGTGTTGTAAGTCGAATGTTTGTAAGTCTGATGTTTGTACGTCGAATATTTGTTAGTCGGATGTTTCAAGTCGAAACGTTTTATAAGTCAAATGTTTTAAGTCAAATGTTTGTAAGTGGAATGTTTGTAAGTCAGGTGTTTAAGTCAAATGTTTGTAAATTGGATGTTTTAAGTCAAATGTTTGTAAGTTGAATGTTTGTAAGTCGGATGTTTCAAGCCGAATGTTTGTGAGTCGGATGTTTTTAAGTCGGATGTTTGCAAGTCAAATGTTTTAGGTCGAATGTTTGTAAGTTGGATGTTTTAAGCCGAATGTTTGTGAGTTGAATGTTTGCGAGTCGGATGTTTGCAAGTCGGATGTTTGCAAGTCGAATGGTTGTAAGTCGGGTGTTTCAAGTCGAATGGTTGTAAGTCGGATGTTTTAAGTCAAGTGTTTGTAAGTCGGATGTTTTAAGTCAGTTGTTTGTAAGTCGGATGTTTTAAGTCAGTTTTTGAAAGTTGAGGATTTTCTGTACTTCATTCCTTCTCAATAAACTTTCTTTTCAATCTCCCAGAACTAAAAAACTACTCCTTGTGCTTTATGCAAACCGTAAAACTTTACACTTTCTTTTTTATTCGTAGTGAAATATATCCTCCATTCATGCTCCTACAAGATTGCTCTTTATCATATGTACCTCCAGAATTGAATGCCATCTACTTGTTTTGCTTTTTTCCAGAGATGGAACTTTTTCCATCTTCTTATGGATAAAGAACCAGAATTGAAAGTCTTCTACTTGTTATTTCTGAAAGATACAATTCTTCTATTTATCTTTCTTTTAGAACTAATAGTCCCTTTTCCTTCTTCATGTGGATAAAAAGCCAGAAATGAGTCTTCTAGTTTTTTCTTTTTTTCCAAAGAAGGAATTCTTCTATATAGTCTTCTTCTAAAACTTCCAGACCCATTTTTCCTTCTTCATAATGATAAAGAGTAAGAATTTAATCTTCTACTTGATTTTTTTTTTTTTTTTTTTTTTTTTGCAAAGAAGGAATTCTTCTATTAAGTCTTCTAGAATTAAAAAGAACTAGTTTAAATTTTTCATTTGGATAGTGTCAGAATTTAGTCTTCTACCTTTTTCTTCCAAATAAGGAACTCTTCTAGTCTTCTTCTACAACTAAAAGCCCTATTTTCCCTTCTCCATATGGATATAAAGAGCATTTTAAACGCACCACCTCCCAGTGTCCTTAGGCTCAATGGCTGGTGCCTCCATCGACCCGCGAGTGAAGTCACTTCCACATTTTTTTTCCATCTAAGATCCAGCATCGTTGTTCTGACACGTTGCTGTCAAAACAATGAAGTTGTTTACTTAACCCAGAAAGAGGTTTCTTATTAAATGTTGAAGGAGAGAGTAGTGGTGTACTTTGGACGGACTGCTCAGAGGAGTAAGAATAGAAAGGAAAGACAATATACAACGAAAAAATCGGTATGAATTACTCCTTAGCGGTTTGAGAGGAGAGATGGCCTAGTGTGTTAAGAGGAGGAACGGCCTAGCATTTCAAGAGGAATGGCCTAGCGTTTTAAGAGGGACGGCCTAGCGTTATAAGAGGAGGAACGGCCTAGCATTTCAAGAGGAATGGCCTAGCGTTTTAAGAAGGGGGGACGCCCTAACATTTTCAGAGGAGGAACGTCCTAGCGTTTTAATAGGAGGAACAGTGTCGCGTTTTAAAAGGAGGAATGGCCTAGCGTTTAAGAGGAGGAACGGTCTAGAGTTCTAGGAGGAAGAAATGGCCTAGCATTGTGATAGGAGGAACAGCCTAGCGTTTTAAAAGGAGGAACGGCCTAGCATTGTAAGAGGAAGGA
>NC_090728.1:57147482-57168307 GCF_036898095.1 Palaemon carinicauda | reverse complement strand
TTGGTCCTAGCTTGTTTGTGGAGGGAGGCTTGGGCGCTAAAGATATATGGTCAGTCTCTAGGGCATTGTCCTGCTCGATAGGGCAATGATACTGTCCCTTGCCTCTGCCAGTCATGAGCAGTCTTTAAGCCTTTAAAAGAAAGGCATGACGCTTCATTGCAAGTAATTGCGCGTAGAATTTAAGTCCAATTTAGCCCTGTCTCATTGATAAGGGTAACTGAGACTCCATTCTCTTGGAAGAAATAGTTTAGAAACGAAGATTTTTTTTTATCGTATCCCTCCACAACTGTAATCTCTTTATTGCAGGCTCGTAAAAAGTTGTAAAGTTTTTGTCTCTCTCTCTCTCTCTCTCTCTCTCTCTCTCTCTCTCTCTCTCTCTCTCCTTTTTTTCTGCCTAATAAGAAGTTGCTCGTAAAAACTACAAGTTAGCAGGAATAAGGAAAGTTATTTAACATGGTTTAGGTCATTTATATTAAAGCTAGTTTTTAGTGCTCTCTCTCTCTCTCTCTCTCTCTCTCTCTCTCTCTCTCTCTCTCTCTCTCGTAAAAAACGATGAATAATTAAAAATAAAGTTGTTTAACATGGTTAATGTCAATTATTTTAAAGCTAGTTTTGGTCTCTCTCTCTCTCTCTCTCTCTCTCTCTCTCTCTCTCTCTCTCTCTCTCTCTCTCTCCTTCTTCTTCTTCTTCATCCTAATAAGAAGTGGTTTGGAAAAACGGCGAATAATTAATATCAAAGAAAATAATTTAACATGGCTAACTTCAATTAAATTAAAGCTTGTTTCAAGTAATTCCCATTGATCTTTTAAATCCTTCGTCTGCTAAGGTTTTGCGACATTCAAAGTATCGATACGAATAGAAAAACTTTGTCCATAAGATTCCTGACCAATAAAGAGACAGTTTTTAAAAGGGTTTTTTTTATGATATTGGCGTCTATCGTCTTAAGGTATTTATTCTCCCGAGTCATTCTTTTGTTTCTGGTCCAATTTAGAGATTGGTTGGTTTCCATTTTTTTAACTTTGGGAAAGAGAAAATATTAAGAGGAGCAGGAGCAGGAGCAGGAGCAGGAGCAGGGGCAGGAGAAGGAGCAGGAGCAGGAGGAAGAGGAAGAGGAAGAGGAGCAGGAGGAGCACGAGTAGGAGGACGAGGACGAGGAGCAGCAGCAGCAGCAGGAGGAGCAGGAGCAGGAGCAGCAGCAGCAGGAGGAGCAGGAGCAGGAGCAGGAGGAAGAGGAAGAGGAGCAGGAGGAGCACGAGTAGGAGGACGAGGACGAGGAGCAGCAGGAGCACGAGCAGGAGCAGCAGCAGCAGCAGGAGGAGCAGCAGCAGGAGGAGGAGGAGCAGCAGCAGCAGCAGCAGCAGGAGCAGGAGCAGGAGCAGCAGCAGAGGCAGCGCAGCAGCAGCAGCAGCAGGAGGAGCAGGGGCAGGACCAGCAGGAGCAGGATCTTGAGGAGCAGGAGCAGGAGCAGGAGCAGCCGCAGGAGCAGCCGCAGGAGCAGGGGGAGAAGATTTACTAGTCTGATGTAAGAAGGCCAAACAAGACCCCCTGAGATTGAAACTTTCGGCTCAAAGGCCCAGTCGGGTAATTTTTTTTTTTCATGGCAGTTTTACTCTCTCTCTCTCTCTCTCTCTCTCTCTCTCTCTCTCTCTCTCTCTCTCTCTCTCTCTCTCTCTCGTTCGTCTTCTAATCCCTCGCCGACGCCATCCAATCAGTAATACTTACCACTCCAATCTCTCGCGAACTCGCATGTCAATACGCCAGACTTGATTCGGTCCCACAGAGTCCAGTGACGAATTCCAGTGACTCCATCGGATCCTGGAAAGGCGGACAAAGAGGAAAAAGGCCGGTGGTCATCTTCGTAATGGCGGAGAGCCGCAAACAATAGATAAATCATTCGGGACGGATTCCGCGAGAGAGAGAGATATATGAAGTCAATAAAATCGAAATAGGACTTAACAAAGGGATTCTAAAATTGCAAGGGAAAAATGAGCGGATGGAAAAAGTACTCATGAATGGAGATCCTGAGGGGAAATGAGACTAGAATTCAGTACCGCGACTTGCGGTAGGCAAAAATATTCATGAGAGAGAGAGAGAGAGAGAGAGAGAGAGAGAGAGAGAGAGAGAGAGAGAGAGAGAGAAAGAGAGAGAGCATTGTACATAGGCTGAGGGGCAGTCCAAATTATATGAGAGAGAGAGAGAGAGAGAGAGAGAGAGCATTGAACATAGGCTGAGGGGCAGTCCAAATTATAAGAGAGAGAGAGAGAGAGAGAGAGAGAGAGAGATGATAAAAGTGGCCTTTGTTACGTACATAGGTTGAGGTACAGTCCAAATCATGAGAGAGAGAGAGAGAGAGAGAGAGAGAGAGAGAGAGAGAGAGAGAGAGAGTGGCCATTGTACATAAGTTGAGGGACACTCCAAATTCAAGGAGAGAGAGAGAGAGAGAGAGAGAGAGAGAGAGAGAGAGAGAGAGAGAGAGAGAGAGAGAGAGAGAGAGAATGATAAAAGTGGCCTTTGTTACGTACATAGGTTGAGGTACAGTCCAAATCATGAGAGAGAGAGAGAGAGAGAGAGAGAGAGAGAGAGAGAGAGAGAGAGAGAGAGAGAGCTGATAAGTGGCCATTGTACATAAGTTGAGGGACGCTCCAAATTCAAGGAGAGAGAGAGAGAGAGAGAGAGAGAGAGAGAGAGAGAGAGAGAGAGAGTGAGTGTGAGAGAGAGGCCATTATACACGAGTCGAGTACCATTCCAAATTCAAGAAGAGTGAGAGAGGCTGGTGGGGTGTGGCTTTAAAAAGCCATTAGAGTTGAATCCAGGTTTACAAATGCCTGATTAGAGGAAGTGTGACTTAAGTGATGTAATTTATCATTTTATGCAATAACCCGAGAAACGTCCTGGACTATAACGTTTCATGAAGTCGTGAAGGGAACGAAGAAACGAATGCCATAAAGACCCCAAGATGTTGCTCCTTCACAATGTTAGTCCTTCATAATGTTTGCCCTTCATAATTCCGCTCTTCACGCCAAGAACTGTCGACAGAGGCTAATGGCTGGAGCATTAATGTTAAATGGCTTCATCTTTTGAAGATTCCCTGTGAAGTTATGCTACAGAAGTTGTCCTGAGCGACCGTTAAAAAGATTTTTTTCCTTAAATTAAAGGATATTATTTTGGTAAAAAGTATTTTACTTCATTGACATTCCAGTCATTTGTTTTTATGGGTGAAGATTTATAGCCAGTTTGATCACTGTTTGTGAACTGGAAGGAGAACTTGAAGATTATTGTCATGGTACTAAAAGGGTATAATAGTCTGGCGTCTTGTGTTGAGTGCTGAAGAGAATGTCTGAGGCATGATATCGAGTGATCTTAAAATCATTTGGATCAAATCTTTATCATTATTATAGATGAAAAACAAAATCTCCGCTCTCCATCATCAGTAAACATAACAAGCCTATCTTTTACAATATACTACGTTGTGATATCTAAATTTGCTTAATATAGCTATTACTCTCTATATTACTAGCCGTTAGCCTTGCTTCGCTATGCACTATATTAGTTTTATTTTGGTTTCCTCGATAAATAATAGTTATTTTTTATGCTAGAGTCTGTATTCATCATCATCATCATCTACGCCTATTGACGCAAAGGCCCTCGGTTTGATTTCACCTTTCGTCTCTATCTTGAGCTTTTAATTCAATTTATACTTCTCCATTCATCATCGCCCACTTCACGCTTCATAGTTCTCAGCCATGTAGGCCTTGGACTTCCAATTCTTCTGTATTATGAATAGCATAACTAAATAATTAGACTAGAGCCTGTAGACATACCAGAACAGGTTATTAATAAAGATGCAAGCCAATAACTGTCACCTAGGACATCTAAACAAAACACTGTGAAGGTAGGCCTACTCAAGATATTCAACTTAAGCAAATTATAGGTTGTTGAAGGAGCTACCAGTAAATAAACGTCTTTGGCAATAAGGGAAATATTAAAAATGCGATGGAGGTCTGAAAATATTCTTCATTCTCTGAGTAAATAACGAAAATATACCAAATGACTCAACCACTCTTGGTCTATTGAAAACTTTTCTAGCGATACTTTGAGGCCACAAAAGTCGAATTTTTTTTTCTACTATAACGTCGAATTCCGTCATTAATTATTGCTATACTAATGAGTAGCCTAATTAACCTTGATAAATTCCTCACTTTATAGTACCCATTTATATAACATCTGTTTTATGTTATGTCATATCTAACATCTAAGATGGGGAATGGTTCAAATGTCTTGTGGCTTTAAATTGAATATCCATTCATTCTTTATTTATTACTAACGATATCGGAGTAAATGACCTTCGATGTCAGGATGCCAGAAAACTGAAAATCAATCAATCAATCAAATGTTCCCGTGAAAACCAGATATTCTGGTCCTTTTGCTCACTATTTGTCAACGCTATGTTCTATGGCATAGGCCTACTATACCGGAATGTTTTGAAACCTACTTGTATTTATTATGAATAACAACATATTTTAACGTTCTTCCTGATCTTAAGATGTTTTATATTGTTATTCATTACTTCTTATAGCCTATATAGTTTTTTTATTTCCTTATTTCCTTTCCTCCGAGTGCTATTTCTCTCTGTTGGAACCCTAGAACTTATAGCATCTTGCTTTCCCAACTAGGGTTGTAGGTGAGCAAGTAATAATACTACCACTATTTATTATTATTATTATTATTATTATTATTATTACTTGCTCAGCTACAACCCTAGTTGAAAAAGCAGGATGCTATAAGCCCAAGGGGCTCCAACAGGGAAGAGAGCCCAGTAAGGAAAGGAAAAAAGGGAAAATAAAATATTTCAAGAAGAGTAACTAATTATATGTCTTACAATTACATATCTTTTATAAAATATGGTGCATGGAACAATGGTGTGAG
This sequence comes from Palaemon carinicauda, assembly GCF_036898095.1. Lineage (NCBI taxonomy): Eukaryota > Metazoa > Arthropoda > Malacostraca > Decapoda > Palaemonidae > Palaemon > Palaemon carinicauda. The sequence continues at coordinate 57,163,381 of NC_090728.1, read as the reverse complement.
GTATATTATCTTGTTTTTCTATGAATGGTATTTAGGCAATACAAAATAACTAATTATAGCACTATCTTCACAATCAAATGAGCAGTTTTGGTATCCTAAGTTTGTAAAATCGAAGAATTAAAGAATTATTAGGCAACCCATAAGTGACCTTAGCCAATAAGTCGATAAATGAATAAATTGTTTTAAAGAATTGTGGCATAAGATTAATAGAATTGTTAACATTGCCATTACAGCAAATAATAAAAAAAAATTATCTGTGCGTTAACATGATTAACGATTAACATTAGACCAATGTTTACTGCAACTTCGATTAAACAAAACACAGACTTATCTTTTTTTTTTTTTTTTTTTTTACGCCTTCAAACTCTATTATATAGATGCCTATTGAATGCATATATTCATTCAACTTGTTTACCTCCAGGAATAGAGCTACTACAGTCAATTCTTTTTAGCGAGGCAGATTTGCACGGACTCGCAGGGGTGCCCTTTTAGCTCGGAAAAGTTTCCTGTTCGCTGATTGGTTGGACAAGATCATTCTAACCAATCAGATAGCAGGAAACTTTTCCGAGCTAATAGGGCACCTCTGCGAGTCGGTGCAAATGCGCCTCATTCAAAAAAAATAGTATAGTAGCTTATATTAAGTGAGAAATTTATTATTATTATTGTTGTTGTTGTTGTTGTTGTACCATAGCCTCACATTTTTTTTTCCTTTCGGTTAGAGTTCTCTTGCTTGAAGGTACACTCAAGCCCACTTTTATGTCAAATTTCTTTTCGTCTTACAAGAACCTTACAAGTTCGGGCAATCATTAAGAAAATAGTCTAATGCTTTTTCAAGAGGTGTGTTTGGCAAGCTATTAGACGGGCCAATGATGCCTAGCTTTTTACCAAGAGGTTAGCTTTTAATATTTTTTACTTTATTTCATTTTTGGTCATTTTTCCAAAGCCATAACAACTTTATAGTTAACTTCATTTGATTATTGGTATTATTTTCTTATATTTCATTGTTTGATCTTCACTTCTCTACTTTCTTTATTTAGGCTCAAGGGCTTGTACAATGCTATATCGGTTAAGGTTGCACCTTGGCTTATAAGTTATAATGATAGTAATCACATTGCAATAGTATATTTTCTTTCTCTTTAATACGATTATTCATATTTTAGTCAAAACATCTTTAATAAGCTTCAATATACTGATCTAATTTTCTTGTTCGATTTAAAAAAATCCTATTTCTAAATAGTCCTCAATAGCTAATTATATTTGATAGATTCAACGTTAAAAAAATCTCTATATTCTTATAGACAATCAACATGAGAGCACTAGGCCTATACCCAAGATCGACACAGCATCAGCCTAAATTAGGCCTAATGAGAACGTATATTTAAGTCTGTAAGTGAGAGTAGTCCTCAATAGCTAATTATATTTGATAGGTTCAACATTAAAAATCCTCTATATTCCTAAAGACAATCAACATGAGAGCACTAGGCCTATACCCAAGATCTATACAGCCTCAGCCTAAATTAGGCCTAATGAGAACGTATATTTAAGTCTGTAAGTGAAAGACTGACATGAAGAGATGCCTCGTGTATTAGATAAACGAGCATCAGTTAGGGTTATTTAAGAAGCAGAGGAAATCCCCAAGGGGATATAAGTTGTTTGTACTCATGGGGATGCTGTGGAGGGTCTGTGCAAGTCCCCATGACACATGGGGGAATTGACGTGTTTGGAAGAGGGAGGATCCAGACAGAAATTTTCAACAGCTGACTGTGGAAACTTGTGTTCCTTTTTCGTTAATGGTGACGATTGGGTGGCGTCTTCCTTTCTTTAATGGTTGTGATTTTGTCACCTTATTTATTTATTTATTTGTTTACTTTTAAACTGATGAGTTCCTGCGTTTTACACGTTTGAAAGCGGCCTCCGGAAGTTAAAATGTACATCATATTTCTTGTTCATGGTTCTTTTAACCTTCTTATATATATATATATATATATATATATATATATATATATATATATATATATATATATGCTATTCTAAAATCCATTATTTTATGTTATTGTAAACTTGCAAGTTTCCACGAGTAGCCCACATGTTGGATTGATCATGAAATGGCCTTGAGTTAATTTTTGGTATTTCACCCATTATTATTATTATTACTACTACTACTACTACTACTACTACTACTACTACTACTACTACTACTATTATTATTATTATTATTATTATTATTATTATTACTTTTCCAATCTACAACCCTGTTGGAAAAGCAGGATACTATAAGCCTAGAGGCTCCAACAGGGAAAATAGCACGAAGCTAGTAGTAAATGTATAGTTACGGTATGGCAACAATTTTAATGTAAGTTGTATTTAAAATGATGACAAAATCGTTATGGTAAAAAAAGGAGGGACGAGAACAATTTCAGAAAATAATGGTTATTAACATAAACTAATTTGAAAAAGATCTTTAGAAAATTTTGCACCTAAAATTTTGGTTTCATACTTTGACAATATTTTGAACAGAAATAAACTAAAAGTCAAGTAATCCAAAGGAGTTTTTATGTAGGCTTTTCAATTACCTAAATAGGTTTATAATTTCCATAGAATATATTCCATTAAAGAGCCCTTATGGCCAAGAAACTCCTCTCCCTGTTTAGGAAATCCTCCAACTGGCTATCGAAAATAATTTGGATCATCGAGTAGTCTACTATTAACTTGGAGAGTTTGAAAAGCCATTACATGTTGGAACGTAGACTTTCGACTTAATTTGAACGCGATATCACTCGATAATAGTACGTTGACAAGACCGAAATTACGGAGAATGGAACCTGTCTGAAGACGAACTCAAACTATCTGACAGAAACTCGCGAGAGAGAGAGCCCTGGCCACTTGTACGTAGTGCTGTCGATAGCATTTTCGACAACCCTTGACTCCCTAGCTGACACGAGCCTTATTCGACTCTTCTGTGTGTGTGAGAGAGAGAGAGAGAGAGAGAGAGAGAGAGAGTGAGTCTTTAGTTTACTTTGTAAAAAGATAAAAGTATATTAGGCTGATTACAGAAGTAGAGATATGTTTTGGTTTGACTGGTCTGTTTCGTTTGAGAGAGAGAGAGAGAGAGAGAGAGAGAGAGAGAGAGAGAGAGAGAGAGAGAGAACTTCTGTAGTTTGTGAAACTATAAAAGCAATTTTAGGCTGATAACATTTAGGTATATGTGTTGGCTTGACTGGTCTGTTTCGTTGAGAGAGAGAGAGAGAGAGAGAGAGAGAGAGAGAGAGAGAGAGAGAGAGAGAGAGAGAGAATCTGTAGTCTACCTTATGAAAGGATGAGAGCAATATAAGACTGATTACAGTAGTATACGTATGTGTTGGCCTAACTGGTCTATCTCAAGAGAGAGAGAGAGAGAGAGAGAGAGAGAGAGAGAGAGAGAGAGAGGGGTGGGGGGGCAAGCGTTTTTAGTTTACCTTATGAAAAGATGATGGCAATATTAGACCGATTACAGTAGTATGCCTTGACAGGTCTTTTTTTTTAGAGAGAGAGAGAGAGAGGGGGGGGGGGAGTACGCTTCTAAAATTCACGTATTTCTTATTAAATACTGTATATTTGCATATTGGTCTACTGGCGTGCATGATTGAATGCATTTTAGAGCGAGGGAACGGCGATAGCCTCTGTTATATTCATAGACTTGGCGTAAAAAAACTTAATCAAAGTGTCTAAACTTTGGTAAGTATCCCCATCAAATTCCAAACTTTTGCGTTTCTGCATACTTGATAATTTTTGCGGCGTTATTTCCAGAAAAGATTTTTTTCCATTTTTCTTATGAATAATATTATCCATTAGCGTTTTCCCTTTTCTCTTTTATATTCTTTCTCTTCTTCTTTTGCTTTTGCATACTATTTGGTACCAGCTAGACCTACCTCTTTTGCTTTTGCATATTATTTGGTACCAGCTAGACCTACCTCTTTTGCTTTTGCATACTATTTGGTACCAGCTAGACCTACCTCTTTTGCTATTGCATACTATTTGGTACTTGATAGACCTACCTCTTTTGCTTTTGCATACTATTTGATACCAGCTAGACCTACCTCTTTTGCTATTGCATACTATTTGGTACTTGATAGACCTACCTCTTTTGCTTTTGCATACTATTTGGTACCAGCTAGACCTACCTCTTTTGCTTTTGCATACTATTTGGTACCAGCTAGACCTACCTCTTTTGCTTTTGCATACTATTTGATACCAGCTAGACCTACCTCTTTTGCTATTGCATACTATTTGGTACTTGATAGACCTACCTCTTTTGCTTTTGCATACTATTTGGTACCAGCTAGACCTACCTCTTTTGCTTTTGCATACTATTTGATACCAGCTAGACCTACCTCTTTTGCTTTTGCATACTATTTGATACCAGCTAGACCTACCTCTTTTGCTTTGCATACTATTTGGTACCAGCTAGACCTACCTCTTTTGCTTTTGCATACTATTTGATACCAGCTAGACCTACCTCTTTTGCTTTTGCATACTATTTGGTACCAGCTAGACCTACCTCTTTTGCTTTTGCATACTATTTGGTACTTGATAGACCTACCTCTTTTGCTTTTGCATACTATTTGATACCAGCTAGACCTACCTCTTTTGCTTTTGCATACTATTTGATACCAGCTAGACCTACCTCTTTTGCTTTTGCATACTATTTGGTACCAGCTAGACCTACCTCTTTTGCTTTTGCATACTATTTGATACCAGCTAGACCTACCTCTTTTGCTTTTGCATACTATTTGGTACCAGCTAGACCTACCTCTTTTGCTTTTGCATACTATTTGGTACCAGCTAGACCTACCTCTTTTGCTTTTGCATACTATTTGGTACCAGCTAGACCTACCTCTTTTGCTTTTGCATACTATTTGATACCAGCTAGACCTACCTCTTTTGCTTTTGCATACTATTTGGTACCAGCTAGACCTACCTCTTTTGCTTTTGCATACTATTTGGTACCAGCTAGACCTACCTCTTTTGCTTTTGCATACTATTTGGTACCAGCTAGACCTACCTCTTTTGCTTTTGCATACTATTTGATACCAGCTAGACCTACCTCTTTTGCTTTTGCATACTATTTGGTACCAGCTAGACCTACCTCTTTTGCTTTTGCATACTATTTGATACCAGCTAGACCTACCTCTTTTGCTTTTGCATACTATTTGATACCAGCTAGACCTACCTCTTTTGCTTTTGCATACTATTTGGTACCAGCTAGACCTACCTCTTTTGCTTTTGCATACTATTTGGTACCAGCTAGACCTACCTCTTTTGCTTTTGCATACTATTTGATACCAGCTAGACCTACCTCTTTTGCTTTTGCATACTATTTGATACCAGCTAGACCTACCTCTTTTGCTTTTGCATACTATTTGATACCAGCTAGACCTACCTCTTTTGCTTTTGCATACTATTTGGTACCAGCTAGACCTACCTCTTTTGCTTTTGCATACTATTTGGTACCAGCTAGACCTACCTCTTTTGCTTTTGCATACTATTTGGTACCAGCTAGACCTACCTCTTTTGCTTTTGCATACTATTTGGTACTTGATAGACCTACCTCTTTTGCTTTTGCATACTATTTGGTACCAGCTAGACCTACCTCTTTTGCTTTTGCATACTATTTGATACCAGCTAGACCTACCTCTTTTGCTTTTGCATACTATTTGGTACCAGCTAGACCTACCTCTTTTGCTTTTGCATACTATTTGGTACTTGATAGACCTACCTCTTTTGCTTTTGCATACTATTTGGTACCAGCTAGACCTACCTCTTTTGCTTTTGCATACTATTTGATACCAGCTAGACCTACCTCTTTTGCTTTTGCATACTATTTGGTACCAGCTAGACCTACCTCTTTTGCTTTTGCATACTATTTGATACCAGCTAGACCTACCTCTTTTGCTTTTGCATACTATTTGGTACCAGCTAGACCTACCTCTTTTGCTTTTGCATACTATTTGGTACTTGATAGACCTACCTCTTTTGCTTTTGCATACTATTTGGTACCAGCTAGACCTACCTCTTTTGCTTTTGCATACTATTTGATACCAGCTAGACCTACCTCTTTTGCTTTTGCATACTATTTGGTACCAGCTAGACCTACCTCTTTTGCTTTTGCATACTATTTGGTACTTGATAGACCTACCTCTTTTGCTTTTGCATACTATTTGGTACCAGCTAGACCTACCTCTTTTGCTTTTGCATACTATTTGATACCAGCTAGACCTACCTCTTTTGCTTTTGCATACTATTTGGTACCAGCTAGACCTACCTCTTTTGCTTTTGCATACTATTTGATACCAGCTAGACCTACCTCTTTTGCTTTTGCATACTATTTGGTACCAGCTAGACCTACCTCTTTTGCTTTTGCATACTATTTGGTACTTGATAGACCTACCTCTTTTGCTTTTGCATACTATTTGGTACCAGCTAGACCTACCTCTTTTGCTTTTGCATACTATTTGATACCAGCTAGACCTACCTCTTTTGCTTTTGCATACTATTTGGTACCAGCTAGACCTACCTCTTTTGCTTTTGCATACTATTTGGTACCAGCTAGACCTACCTCTTTTGCTTTTGCATACTATTTGGTACCAGCTAGACCTACCTCTTTTGCTTTTGCATACTATTTGATACCAGCTAGACCTACCTCTTTTGCTTTTGCATACTATTTGGTACCAGCTAGACCTACCTCTTTTGCTTTTGCATACTATTTGATACCAGCTAGACCTACCTCTTTTGCTTTTGCATACTATTTGATACCAGCTAGACCTACCTCTTTTGCTTTTGCATACTATTTGGTACCAGCTAGACCTACCTCTTTTGCTTTTGCATACTATTTGGTACCAGCTAGACCTACCTCTTTTGCTTTTGCATACTATTTGATACCAGCTAGACCTACCTCTTTTGCTTTTGCATACTATTTGATACCAGCTAGACCTACCTCTTTTGCTTTTGCATACTATTTGATACCAGCTAGACCTACCTCTTTTGCTTTTGCATACTATTTGGTACCAGCTAGACCTACCTCTTTTGCTTTTGCATACTATTTGGTACCAGCTAGACCTACCTCTTTTGCTTTTGCATACTATTTGGTACCAGCTAGACCTACCTCTTTTGCTTTTGCATACTATTTGGTACTTGATAGACCTACCTCTTTTGCTTTTGCATACTATTTGGTACCAGCTAGACCTACCTCTTTTGCTTTTGCATACTATTTGATACCAGCTAGACCTACCTCTTTTGCTTTTGCATACTATTTGGTACCAGCTAGACCTACCTCTTTTGCTTTTGCATACTATTTGATACCAGCTAGACCTACCTCTTTTGCTTTTGCATACTATTTGATACCAGCTAGACCTACCTCTTTTGCTTTTGCATACTATTTGATACCAGCTAGACCTACCTCTTTTGCTTTTGCATACTATTTGGTACCAGCTAGACCTACCTCTTTTGCTTTTGCATACTATTTGGTACTTGATAGACCTACCTCTTTTGCTTTTGCATACTATTTGGTACCAGCTAGACCTACCTCTTTTGCTTTTGCATACTATTTGGTACCAGCTAGACCTACCTCTTTTGCTTTTGCATACTATTTGGTACCAGCTAGACCTACCTCTTTTGCTTTTGCATACTATTTGGTACCAGCTAGACCTACCTCTTTCGCTTTTGCATACTATTTGGTACTTGATAGACCTACCTCTTTTGCTTTTGCATACTATTTGGTACCAGCTAGACCTACCTCTTTCGCTTTTGCATACTATTTGGTACTTGATAGACCTACCTCTTTTGCTTTTGCATACTATTTGGTACCAGCTAGACCTACCTCTTTTGCTTTTGCATACTATTTGATACCAGCTAGACCTACCTCTTTTGCTTTTGCATACTATTTGGTACCAGCTAGACCTACCTCTTTTGCTTTTGCATACTATTTGGTACTTGATAGACCTACCTCTTTTGCTTTTGCATACTATTTGATACCAGCTAGACCTACCTCTTTTGCTTTTGCATACTATTTGATACCAGCTAGACCTACCTCTTTTGCTTTTGCATACTATTTGGTACCAGCTAGACCTACCTCTTTTGCTTTTGCATACTATTTGATACCAGCTAGACCTACCTCTTTTGCTTTTGCATACTATTTGGTACCAGCTAGACCTACCTCTTTTGCTTTTGCATACTATTTGGTACCAGCTAGACCTACCTCTTTTGCTTTTGCATACTATTTGATACCAGCTAGACCTACCTCTTTTGCTTTTGCATACTATTTGATACCAGCTAGACCTACCTCTTTTGCTTTTGCATACTATTTGGTACCAGCTAGACCTACCTCTTTTGCTTTTGCATACTATTTGATACCAGCTAGACCTACCTCTTTTGCTTTTGCATACTATTTGGTACCAGCTAGACCTACCTCTTTTGCTTTTGCATACTATTTGATACCAGCTAGACCTACCTCTTTTGCTTTTGCATACTATTTGGTACCAGCTAGACCTACCTCTTTTGCTTTTGCATACTATTTGATACCAGCTAGACCTACCTCTTTTGCTTTTGCATACTATTTGGTACCAGCTAGACCTACCTCTTTTGCTTTTGCATACTATTTGATACCAGCTAGACCTACCTCTTTTGCTTTTGCATACTATTTGATACCAGCTAGACCTACCTCTTTTGCTTTTGCATACTATTTGGTACTTGATAGACCTACCTCTTTTGCTTTTGCATACTATTTGGTACCAGCTAGACCTACCTCTTTTGCTTTTGCATACTATTTGGTACTTGATAGACCTACCTCTTTTGCTTTTGCATACTATTTGGTACCAGCTAGACCTACCTCTTTTGCTTTTGCATACTATTTGATACCAGCTAGACCTACCCAGCTAGACCTACCTCTTTTGCTTTTGCATACTATTTGATACCAGCTAGACCTACCTCTTTTGCTTTTGCATACTATTTGGTACCAGCTAGACCTACCTCTTTTGCTTTTGCATACTATTTGGTACCAGCTAGACCTACCTCTTTTGCTTTTGCATACTATTTGATACCAGCTAGACCTACCTCTTTTGCTTTTGCATACTATTTGGTACTTGATAGACCTACCTCTTTTGCTTTTGCATACTATTTGGTACCAGCTAGACCTACCTCTTTTGCTTTTGCATACTATTTGGTACCAGCTAGACCTACCTCTTTTGCTTTTGCATACTATTTGATACCAGCTAGACCTACCTCTTTTGCTATTGCATACTATTTGGTACTTGATAGACCTACCTCTTTTGCTTTTGCATACTATTTGGTACCAGCTAGACCTACCTCTTTTGCTTTTGCATACTATTTGATACCAGCTAGACCTACCTCTTTTGCTTTTGCATACTATTTGGTACCAGCTAGACCTACCTCTTTTGCTTTTGCATACTATTTGGTACCAGCTAGACCTACCTCTTTTGCTTTTGCATACTATTTGGTACCAGCTAGACCTACCTCTTTTGCTTTTGCATACTATTTGGTACTTGATAGACCTACCTCTTTTGCTTTTGCATACTATTTGGTACCAGCTAGACCTACCTCTTTTGCTATTGCATACTATTTGGTACCAGCTAGACCTACCTCTTTTGCTTTTGCATACTATTTGATACCAGCTAGACGTACCTCTTTTGCTATTGCATACTATTTGGTACTTGATAGACCTACCTCTTTTGCTTTTGCATACTATTTGGTACCAGCTAGACCTACCTCTTTTGCTTTTGCATACTATTTGGTACCAGCTAGACCTACCTCTTTTGCTTTTGCATACTATTTGATACCAGCTAGACCTACCTCTTTTGCTTTTGCATACTATTTGGTACCAGCTAGACCTACCTCTTTTGCTTTTGCATACTATTTGGTACCAGCTAGACCTACCTCTTTTGCTTTTGCGTACTATTTGGTACCAGCTAGACATAAAAGGTTTTAATCAAGTCTTAGTACCAATATACATTATTAATTACTTGTTTCTCTTTTCTTTCTTATTTCTTCTTTCTCTTCCTCTTCTGCTTTTATATAGTCTTTGGGAGTAGCTATACTTAAAAGGCTTTAATCGAGTCTTAGTACCAATATATATATTAGCATTTACTTCTTTCTCTTTTTCTTTTCTCTTCCTCTTCTACGTTTGTATAGTGTTTGACAGCAATTAAACGTAAAAGCAGGGATCGAGTCTTAGTATCAGTAAGCATTAGCATCTCTCTCTCTCTCTCTCTCTCTCTCTCCATGAACTTCTTTGAAGTAGTAACTGTAGCTAAACATATTCCTGGTAGAGAATAGGATGCTCTCTCTCTCTCTCTCTCTCTCTCTCTCTCTCTCTCTCTCTCTCTCTCTCTCTCTCTCTCTCTCTCTCTCTCCATAAACTTCTTTGAAGTAGTAACTGTAGCTAAACATATTCCTGGTAGAGAATAGGATGCTCTCTCTCTCTCTCTCTCTCTCTCTCTCTCTCTCTCTCTCTCTCTCTCTCTCTCTATGAACTTCATTGACGTAGTAACTGTAGCTAAACATATTCCTGGTAGAGAATAGGATGTCTCTCTCTCTCTCTCTCTCTCTCTCTCTCTCTCTCTCTCTCTCTCTCTCTCTCTCTCTCTCTCAAGATCCACAAATGTAATCAAGCGAGCATCTAGTTTACGTTCATCTTTAGTAGTTCGTTTAGTTTCCAATGAAGCTGGATCGTTTCCTATGTCAGAGAGAATCGCCTCCCATTTGTAAATCCAACAGATCTTTTTCCTCAAAGGTCTTAAAAAAGTCTATTTAATGTAAGGCTCGTTTCTTCAGCCTTCTTGTTGCTGTATCAACTAGCTTTAATGGAACGGAGAAAGGAGATCACTGAAGATCATTCTCATTCTTAATTGGGTTGTTTTTATATTGTCTTTGGAGCCTATTGGAGCCGTATGTTTGATTGTTATTATTATTATTATTGTTATTATTATTATTATTATTATTATTATTATTATTATTATTATTATTGTTGTTGTTATTATTATTACTACTTGCTAAGCTACAACCCTAGTTGGAAAAGCAGGATGCTATAAGCCCAGGGGCCCCAACAGGGAAAATAGGTCAGTGAGGAAAGGAAAAAAAGGAAAAATAAAATATTTCAAGATTAGCAACAACATTGAAATAAATATTTACTATATAAACTATGAAAATTATAACAAAACAAGAGAGAAATTAGATAGAATAGCGTGCCCGAGTGTACCCTCAAGCAAGAGAACTCTAACCCAAGACAGTGGAAGACCATGGTACAGAGGCTATGGCACTACCCAAGACTAGAGAAGAATGGTTTGATTTTGGAGTGTCCTTCTCCTAGAAGAGCTGCTTACCATAGCTAAAGAGTCTCTTCTACCCTTGTTCATCGCTCTTTAAAGATTATATAAAAAGAGAACAGTTACCTGTTAACTTATTATAATCATCTTGGCTCCACAAGGCACAAGGAGAGTTGGAAGACACTGGCCTACATGGCTGAGGACTATGAAGCGTAAAGTTGGAGATGATGAATGGAGAAGTATTGAATTAAAAGCTCAAGACGGAGGTGACTGGCGAAATCTAACTGAGGCACTTTGCGTTAATAGTCGTAGGATGGGATTATTATTATTATTATTATTATTATTATTATTATTATTATTATTATTATTATTATTATTATTACCTGAAGCTACACTCAGGCAAAGTATTCGAGTTTTTTTTTTTTTTTTTTTTCTTTTTTTACGTATGAATGATTTATTTTAATGTTGCTGTTCTTAACATAATTTATTTTAATTGTTCTCTCCTTCTTTTGTAGTTATTTATTTCCTTATTCCCTTTCCTCATTTGGTTATTTTTCCCTCTTGGAGCTCATGGGCTGATAGCAACCTGCCTTTTTAACTAGGGTTGTAGAGAGCTAATAATAATAATAATAATAATAATAATAATGATAATAATGATAATAATAATAATAATAATAATAATAATAATAATTATGAGTCAATGTTAACTTTTAGAGGGCTGGCCCGATTAAATTCCAGATGACAAATTATTTATATTAATACCGATAGGAGATAAAGAGAATAATAGTAAATACAATTGATAGAAATAGATATGAGGTAAAAAAACTGAAAAAAAGATATAAATTACAATCTTATCCATAAAACCTTTCTGTTTAGTCACCTGCTGAGTCATCAGCAGCCATTGTCTGGCCCTTCTTGGTCCTAGCTTGGGTGGAGAGTGGGCTTGGGCGCTGATCATATGTATATATGGTCAGTCTCTAGGGTATTGTCCTGCTTGTTATGGCAATGTCACTCTCCCTTGCCTCTTTTATGAGAGGCCTTTATACCTTTATCTTAAGTGATGTACTTTTTTCTTTCTGGGATAAAAGGAAGAATTTAAAAGAAATATCATAATGTTTAAAATGAGAAAGAATTTAAAATCTATATTATAATGTTTAAATTCAGAAAGAATTTAAAAGAAATATCATACTGTTTATATTTAGAAATATAATGTTTAGATTGAGAAAGAATTTAAAAGAAATATCATAATGTTTAAATTCAGAAAGAATTTAAAAGAAATATAATGTTTAAATTCAGAAATAATTTAAATTCAGAAAGCATTTAAAAGAAATATCATAATGTTTAAATTCAGAAAGAACTTAAAAGAAATATCATGATGCTCAAATTCAGAAATAATTTAAATTAAGAAAGAAATTAAAAGAAATATAATTGTTTAAACTCAGAAATCACTTGAACCCTTGTCATGAAATGGAAGGCCTTCTGTTTCTTCTTTTTTTCTTTTCTTCTTTTTTATGTTTTGCTTCATACGGGGTTTTGTTACAGCATTTCTTCTGTTTCTTTGTTGAAAGGGGAGATAGAAAAATACAGAGATGTAAAAACTATGGCGAAAGAGTGTTACATATCACACAAGAAAGAAAAAAGAAATTCCAGCTGTGATTGTATGTCCCAACAGAGTTTTTTCAGTGTCACTGGCTTTATATTTCATTCCATTTAATAAAGAAAATCTCAAAATAAAAATAAAAAATCTTTCTTTTAAGATATATTTCATGTGTCTAGAGCATTTTTATAATGTCTCTGTCACTGGCTTTATATTTACTTTTATTTAATAAAGAAAATCTCAAAAAAAAAAAAAAATCTTACTTTCAGAATATATTTCATGTGTCCAGAGCATCTTTATAATGTCTGTGTCACTGGCTTTATATTTCATTCCATTTAATAAAAAAAATCTCAAAAAAAAAATTTTCAGAATATATTTCATGTTTCCAGAGAATTTTTATAATTTCACAATAATTAATTGAGGAGGAATCGACAAATAATGAATCTACTATAATCAAATGTAATTTTTCCTCTAGAACGATTTCCTTGATAAAATTTATGCTATACATTCATTTAATTTTGTTTAATAAAGAAAATCTCAAAATAAAATAAAATACTTTCAGAAAATATTTAATTTTTCCAGAGCAATTTTATAATTTCACAATTAATCGAAGATGATTTTGACAAATAATGAATCGATTATATCAAATGTCATGTTTCCTCTAGAATGATTTCCTTGATAAAATTATGCTATACATAGTTTCATAATTAATTTGATTAGTTATTAAATCCCTTGCATCTTTTCCTGGGTACAGGATTTATAAATATTCAGTATTTTACGAAATATCATTTTGTGACCAACAACAACAACAACAACGACAACAATAATAATAATAATAATAGTGACGTTTTGTTACCACAACAACAACAACAACAATAATAATAATGATGATGATAATAATAATGATAATAATAATAATAATGATAATAATAATAATAATAATAATAATAGTAGTAGTGACGTTTTGTTACAACAACAACAACAACAATAATAATAATGATAATAATAATAATACTTTAGTAAAAAGTTCAAATGAAATAATACAATGTTGATATATACTGACCTCAGACCAACTGTAAAAGAGAACAAACGACTAAATTACAAGAAGATACTTTAGTGAATATTATAATCTAAGATTTATTTTAAGAAAGATTATTCAAGGAACATTATTAAAGAGGAACAGTTAAAATTTGTTTTTCCCAGAACCTGAAATAGCATTGCTTTAGCATCAAAATGAAAACTGTTTCTGTTGTTTATTGGCTTTGGATAAATCCATATTCATTTTTTTTTTCGAGTTGAAAATGTCGTCAACTGCTGTCTGCCACTGTCAGTTTTGATTCGATGTCTGACGTCAGTCGTGGATCTATTCGGATGCGTTCAATATTTTGGTTTGAATTTGTGATATATTATGGAAAGGGTTGACTTTAAATTTGTAAAATATAGAAAAGGTTAGACTTTCAATTTGTAAAATATAGAATGGGTTGAATTTCATCTTGTTAAATATAAAATGTGTTGAATTTCAACTTGTAAAATATAAAAAGGGTTAACTTTAAACTTGTAAAATATTATCGAATGGGTTGACTTTCAATTTGTAAAATATAGAAAGGGTTGAATTTCAACTTCTAAAGTATAGAAAGGGTTGACTTTAAAGTTGTGAATTATTAAGGAAAGGGTTGACTTTAAATTTGTAAAATATTATAGAAAGGATTGGCTTTAAATTTGTAAAATATTACAGAAATGGTTGACTTTAAATTTATAAAATATAGAAAAGGTTAGACTTTCAATTTATAAAGTATAGAAAAGTTGACTTTTAAATTTGTAAAATATAAAAAGGGTTGACTTTAAATGTGTAAAATATTATAGAAACGGTTGACTTTAAACTTGTAAATTATTATAGAAAGGGTTGACTTTAAATTTGTAGATATTGCAGAAAGGGTTGACTTTAAATTTGTAAAATGTTATATAAAGGGTTGACTTCAAAATTGTAAAATATAGAAAGAGTTGACTTTCAAGTTGTAAAATAATGAAAGACATTACTTTAAATTTTTTATATTACAGAAAGGGTTGACTTATGCAGAGTATTATAGATATGGTTGACTTAAATTTGTAAAATATCATAGAAAGTGTTGACTTTAAATTTGTAGATTATTAAAGAATGGGCTGACTTTAAATATTTAAAATGTTATAGAAAGGGTTGACTTGAAATTTGTAAAATTTTTTAAATTAAGTTGAAATGATACGATCAGTAATAATACAACGTACGTCTGTGTGTGTAATTGAGAGAAAGAGAGAGAGAGAGAGAGAGAGAGGAGAGAGAGAGAGAGAGAGAGAGAGAGAGAAATATAGATATGGTTGAAATGACACGATCAGTAATATACGTCTTTGTGTGTAATTGAGAAAGAGAGAGAGAGAGAGAGAGAGAGAGAGAGAGAGAGAGGAGAGAGAGAGAGAGAGAGAGAGAGAGAGAGAGAGAGAGAGAATTCGTTTTGTTAAGTTTGATACTTTTGGTTAGTTGGTTGGTTTCAAGAGTACAGTAATTTTACATTTATATCTGAAATTAATCAGATTCTTGCAATACCTGCGCAAATCATATTTCATTACCAGTTATGAGGATAGTAAATAGCATTACCAGAACGCAAATCCTTTTCTTAAGTATTGATTTTCATAAACAATGTGCTGTTTGGTTAAGCAGGTCTAGTTTCATCAGCTCTTAAATCTGATCCTTTATTATTATTATTATTATTATTATTATTATTATTATTATTAGCCAAGCTACAACCCTAGTTGGAAAAGCAAGATGCTATAAGCCCAAGGTCTCCAACAGGAAAAATAGCCTAGTGAGGAAAGGAAATAAATAAATGATGAGAATAAATGGAAAATATATCATTCCAAAAAATAAAGCGTCAAAACAGATATGTCCCATATAAACTATTAACAATTAGGTGTGATACGACTATCATGTTTTCAGATATATTTCCAACAAATAC
>NC_090728.1:57131865-57146982 GCF_036898095.1 Palaemon carinicauda | reverse complement strand
GACTCGCAGCGGGGGCCCATTTAGCTCGGATAAGTTTCCGGATCGCTGATTGGTTGGACAAGATAATTCTAACCAATCAGCGATCAGGAAACTTTTTCCGAGCTAAAAGGGCACCGCCGCGAGTCGGTGCAAATAATGCATCGCTAAAAGAAATGGACTATAGTCAAAAGAACCGCAAGACAAGACAGGCAAAGAGTCTCTCATATGTTATCGCCCTTCGCATGCGACGGACATCAACCTCCACGGATTAACTCGGGTGTCGGGTCCTCCAGTCCGCTAGCTGAATACTTTATGAGCTGATGACCACGCCACGTCGCTGAAAAGGGGCTTTTGAAAATGGATGGATTTATGTGCGTTTGATCCTATTTAGGCCGTCTGTGCACGATCCCAACTGCCATAACACGGATCGCCACATGTGTAAAATGCGGCCAGACATATTAAATGGTATCTTCATCTATATTTCATGGGGCTTTTTTTTTCCAGAAGTGGGTCGCTATGTTTCTTTAGCTCTTCTAGGAGGACACTACTATAGTCCATTTCTTTTAGCGATGCATATTTGCACCGACTCGCAGTGGTGCCCTTTTAGCTTGGAAAAAGTTTTCGTGATCGCTGATTGGTTGGAATTATCTCGTCCAACCAATCAGCGATTCCGGAAACTTTTCCCGAGCTAAAAGGGGCACCGCTGCGAGTCGGTGCAAATATGCATCGCTAAAAGAAATGAACAATAGTATTACTGTTAATAATAATACTGTATGCTGAGGAATATCTATATCCGTGCAGTTTATAAAACTTGTACAGTTTCTGATATAATAATACTGTATGCTGAGGAATATATCCGTGCAGTTTATAAACTTGTACAGTTCTATTAATTATGATACTGTATGCTGAGGAATATCTATATCCGTGCAGTTATAAACTTGTACAGTTCTATTAATAATACTGTATGCTGAGGAATATCTATGTCCGTGCAGTTTATAAACTTGGACAGTTCTTTTGGGTGTATTGGTAGGGAATATAATACCGGTATGCTGAGGAATATTTATGTCCGTGCAATTTATAAACGTGTAGTTTTATTAATAATAATACTGTATGCTGAGGAATATCTATGTCCGTGCAGTTTATAAACTTTGTACAGTTCTATTAATAATAATACTGTATGCTGAAGAATATCTATCCAGTTTATAAACTTGTACAGTTCTGATAATAATAATACTGTATGCTGAGGAATATCTATATCCGTGCAGTTTATAAACTTGTACAGTTCTATTGATAATAATACTGTATGCTGAGGAATATATCCGTGCAGTTTATAAACTTGTACAGTTCTATTGATAATTAATACTGTATACTGAGGAATATCTATATCCGTGCAGTTTATAAACTTGTACAGTTCTAATAATAATAATACTGTATACTGAGGAATATCTATATCCGTGCAGTTTATAAACTTGTACAGTTTTATTAATAATAATACTGTATGCTGAGGAATATATCCGTTCAGTTTATAAACTCGTACAGTTCTATTGATAATAATACTGTATACTGAGGAATATCTATATCCGTGCAGTTTATAAACTTGTACAGTTTTTATTAATAATAATACTGTATGCTGAGGAATATATCCGTGCAGTTTATAAACTAGTAAAGTTTCTATTAATAAGAACTGTATGCTGAGGAATATCTATATCCGTTAAATTTATAAACTTGTACAGTTCTATTAATAATAATACTGTAATGCTGAGGAATATCTATATCCGTGCAGTTTATAAACTTGTACAGTTCTATTGATTATAATACTGTATGCTGAGGAATATCTATATCGGTGCAGTTTATAAACTTGTACAGTTCTATTGATTATAATACTGTATGCTGAGGAATATCTATATCCGTGCAGTTTTATAAACTTGTACAGTTCTAATAATAATAATAATATTAATAATATATACTGTATGTTGAGGAATATCTATATCCGTGCAGTTTATAAACTTGTACAGTTCTAATAATAATAATAATATTAATAATAATACTGTATGTTGAGGAATATCTATATCCGTGCAGTTTTATAAACTTGTACAGTTCTAATAATAATAATAATATTAATAATAATACTGTATGTTGAGGAATATCTATATCCGTGCAGTTTATAAACTTGTACAGTTCTATTAATAATAATACTTTATGCTGAGGAATATCTATATCCGTGCAGTTTATAAACTTGTACAGTTCTAATAATAATAATAATATTAATAATAATACTGTATGCTGAGGAATATCTATATCCGTGCAGTTTTATAAACTTGTACAGTTCTATTTAATAATAATACTGTATGCTGAGGAATATCTATATCCGTTGCAGTTTATAAACTTGTACAGTTCTATTGATTATAATACTGTATGCTGAGGAATATCTATATCCGTGCAGTTTATAAACTTGTACAGTTCTATTAATTATATACTGTATGCTGTGGAATATATCCGTGCAGTTTATAAACTTGTACAGTTCTATTGATTATAATACTGTATGCTGAGGAATATCTATATCCGTGCAGTTTATAAACTTGTACAGTTCTATTGATTATAATACTGTATGCTGAGGAATATCTATATCCGTGCAGTTTATAAACTTGTACAGTTCTATTAACAATAATACTGTATGCTGAGGAATATCTATATCCGTGCAGTTTATAAACTTGTACAGTTCTATTAATTATAATACTGTATGCTGTGGAATATATCCGTGCAGTTTATAAACTTGTACAGTTCTAATGATAATAATACTGTATGCTGAGGAATATCTATATCCTTGCAGTTTATAAACTTGTACAGTTCTAATAATAATAATAATATTAATAATAATACTGTATGTTGAGGAATATCTATATCCGTGCAGTTTATAAACTTGTACAGTTCTAATAATAATAATAATATTAATAATAATACTGTATGCTGAGGAATATCTATATCCTTGCAGTTTATAAACTTGTACAGTTCTAATAATAATAATAATATTAATAATAATACTGTATGCTGAGGAATATCTATATCCTTGCAGTTTATAAACTTGTACAGTTCTAATAATAATAATAATATTAATAATAATACTGTATGTTGAGGAATATCTATATCCTTGCAGTTTATAAACTTGTACAGTTCTATTAATTATAATACTGTATGCTGTGGAATATATCCGTGCAGTTTATAAACTTGTACAGTTCTAATGATAATAATACTGTATGCTGAGGAATATCTATATCCTTGCAGTTTATAAACTTGTACAGTTGAGTAGCATAAACTTTTCCAAGAATAAACCAATGGGTTTCTCAGAGTGGCGATCACGCATGGAGAAGAAAAAACTCAATAGAGCAATTAAAGTAACATAAAAGTCACCAAACCCGGAAGAAATCTGGAATATGGAATACATTAAAAGTCATCTAATTGCGCTCATTAGATCATAAAACTGGACGAGGAAAGACGTAATGAATAGAGGGCCAATTCCACCTATCCAGATTATTATTATTATTATTATTATTATTATTATTATTATTATTATTATTATTATTATTATTATTACTTGCTAAGCTACAGCCCTAGTTGGAAAAGCAGGATGCTATAAGCCCGGGGGCTCCAACAGGGAAAATAGCCCATACTTGCTAAGCTACAACCTTAGTTGGAAAAGCAGGATGCTATAAGCGCGGGGGCTCCAACAGGGAAAATAGCCCAGTGAGGAAAGGAAACATGGAAAAATAAAAGAAAGGCAACAGCATTGAAATAAATATCTCCTATATAAATTATAAGAACTTTAACAAAACAAGTGGAAGAGAAATGAGATCGAATAGTGTGCCCGAGTATAGCCTCAAGCAAGAGAACTCTAACCCAAGACAGTGGAAGATAATGGTACAGAGGCTATGGCACTACCCAAGTCTAGAGAACAAAGGTTTGATTTTGGAGTGCCGCTGCAATAAAACAAAGTTTGCTCCATTAATAAAAAATAAAAGTGCCCTTTCGAGTTTTCAAGGTGCCTTCTTGAGACCATTAAAAAGCGAAGTAGTAGCCAGGAATTGTTTCTTAATTATAGTTTTTTTATCTTGACTCAGATTTATTTACATTTTCATAACAATTTATATTTCGATGAATAAAATAATGGTATAAATTGCAATCAGTGGTTTTTGGTTCTTCTCTAATATTATTGTCTATTCCATTAATTTTTGAGCAAATTTGTAAAGTGCCTTTCTAAGTGATTACAGGTGCCCTTTTTTCCTTAACCCCCTCTCACTGAAAAGTCTGGATCCGTCCTTGGAATACATTGAATAGTACTCATTGACAAGACACACATATACCATTAAGCCCTTTTCAGAGTATTGTCAAGCAACACGTCAGTTGTTCTCTATATCGCATGAAATCGCACATTTATTTCCAAGCGCTTTAGCAAACACTGAAGCGAAGAACCGTGTCTAAACAGAGTGGCGACAGGGCTTAAAGAATTCTTGGGGGGGGGGGGGGGGGCAGCTGGAGAGACGTGATTTTCACGGTGTCACGCGAGCTCTCCATATGTGTGTTCCTGCGTTTTTGTGTTTATGTATGTATGTGATTATGACCCCCCTCCAATTTATGCGTTGATAATTGGTTCTTGTGGTTGGTCATTAATCGCCGCTGTTCATATTGAGGGAATAAGTTGGGAGAATAAACTCAATTGCGTGTTGAAGATTGAGTTTCTGAAGGAAGGATTAGAAGTATTTTGTTGAGTTAACTCAGATACTGTTACTAAGTTTATTAGTTGTCAGATGTTAACTTGATTTTATTTCTGAAAGAAGTATTATATTTACTTAACACACAGACTGTTCAAATTTTTACTGATTGTCAGATTCAACTTAAAATATATTAATTTGATTGATTTTCTGAAGGATTAGTTTTAGTTAACTCAGAACTATTACCATGTTTTTTTGGTTGTTAGATTCAACTTACTAGAAGTTAACTCGGTTGAATTTCTGAAAGAAATATATTTAGTTAAGTCATATATTGTTACAATGTTTGTTGGTTGTTAGATTGAACTCGCCAGATGTTAACTCCGTGTTATTAACGTGATATGAATGGAAAGGATGTATGTAAGGAGTATACCAAATTGAGGTAAAAAACCTTAACAAAATAATATTCTGAAGACGGAATGATTAGGAAGTTAGATTATACTTATTATGATAAAAAGATATCTTATAATATCAAGATGAATTGAATAGTAATTGAACGAAGTCAGGGGAGAATGAAATTTGAATACATTTGCATATATATATATATATATATATATATATATATATATATAAATATATATATATATATATATATATATATATATATATATATATATATATATATATAAATATATATATGTAAATATATTTATATATATATATATATATATATATATATATATATATATATAAATATATATGTAAATATATTTAATATATATATATATATATATATATATATATATATATATATATTCGGCCACACTTAGTGGCAAGAGGTATACCTATTAGATATTTCCTCGTCCATCGGGTAGAGGGGAGAGGGAATAGTCATATCCGGGTATTCTATTGAGAGGGGTTATAGGTAGGAAAAACGGTAGATGTTGGGAAGGGTTAAATCTTTGCGTGGAAAATCTATCTAAACATTTAGTAGCCCCTTTTGGCAGGTCGCATACACTAGTTATAAATATTCGAGCATTCTAGAAAACCCATTTCACTATACAAAACCATATGAAAACTTCAAAGCATCCTAAGCATCCTAAAGCATCGCCGTAGTATGAAAGCATGTGATGAACATGCTCCAACGTCACAGTGGTAGAGAAGTGATTCTGAGGTCCTCTCGTGAGTCTACCGAGTCCTGAAAAGTTGAGACGCCCTCCGGCGGGGGTCCTTTGTGTGGGGAATTTCAATCTACACCATCACGGGACAGCTCATCTCCTCTGTACCTTTTTTTTTTTTTCTTTCCCTTTTTTTTTCACCCCGGGGTTGGGCTAACAGAAGCTTTCGGGTATACAAGCATCTTTGATCTTTTCCATTTCTTTATTTCTAAAGGGCTGGTGTATTCCTTAGTCATAGAAGGTAAGAGTATATGCCCCTTTGTTTATAAGTTTATAGGCAGCTCATGAATGGCAGAGGGAAGGGGGCAGTGACATTGTCCTAGTAAGTAAGACAATGCCCTACAGACTGACCATATTACATATGAAAAGCGCCTAAGCCTTCTCTCCGCCCAAGCTAGGACCAAGGAGGGCCAGGCAATGGCTGCTGATAACTCAGAAGATAGATCCATAGGCTCTCCAAATTCCCTCATCCTTAGCTCACAAGGATGGTGAGGTTGCAGCGACCAAAGGAACTAACGAGTTTTGAGCGGGACTCGAACCCTAGTCTGGCTATCACCAGTCAGGGACGTTACCACATCGGCCAGTGCCCAAGCCCCCTCTCCACCCAAGTTAGGACCAAGGAGGGCCAGGCAATGGCTGCTGATAACACAAGATAGACCTATAGGCTCTCCGAAACGCCCCCCCCCCCCTACCCTTAGCTCACAAGGATAGGTTTCAGCGACCAAAGGGACTAACGAGTTCGAGAGGGACTCGATCCCCAGTCTGGTGATCACCAGTCAGGAACGTTACCACATCGGCCGGCGCCCAAGCCCTTTCTCCACCAAGCTAGGACCAAGGATGGCCAGGCAATGGCTGCTGATAACACAGAATATAGACCTATAGGCTCCCCCAAACCCCTCATCCTTAGCTCACAAGGATGGTGAGATTGTAGCGAACAAAGGAACTAACCAGTCTGAGCGGGACTCGAACCCCAGTCTGGCGATCACCAGTCAGGGACGTTACCCCATCGGCCACCTCAACCCATGAAACTCGCTGTTTGAACATCCATCCCACTTAAAACACCGTTTTATCAACATTCGTTCGATTTCATATGAAATTGGGAGCCTTTTCTCGTTCCCTTCAAAGCGTAGAATGTTATACACCCCGGTGCTTTGATGTCTCCAACTTGCAACTTGCAACTTCCGTTGGATTGCAAAGCAAAGGAAGGCAAAATGACTGCAATCTATTTAAAAGTGACGCTTAATGTTAGTCTTTTTTGTTCTCTTGTTTTGTATGTAGTAAGCTCATGTTATGTAGTTTATTTCGAGAACTTTTGAAAAGAAATTAAACGTATATTTTCCCTTGGGCTTCTAAGTGCATACTTTTCCTTCTGTATTGCGTGTGGCAATTGGGCAATATTGTTAAACATTTGTGTGCAATGTTGCATGGAGCTGTATGGCAACTTAAATAAGGGGCGTTAATCTTGCGAATTGTATGTAATAGAATGATAAAAGGAGAGAGAGAGAGAGAGAGAGAGAGAGAGAGAGAGAGAGAGAGAGAGAGAGACTGTGTCAAGGAAAGAAATTCCAGATAGAACAGTTGTTGGAGGAAGAGAGAGAGAGAGAGAGAGAGAGAGAGAGAGAGAGAGAGAGAGAGAGAGAGACTGTGTCAAGGAAAGAAATTCTAGATAGAACAGTTGTTGGAGAGAGAGAGAGAGAGAGAGAGAGAGAGAGAGAGAGAGAGAGAGAGAGAGAGAAATGTGTCCACGAAATCGACGATATTCAGTATAGAAGAGTTGTTAGAGAGAGAGAGTGACATTCAGTATAGAACAGTTGTGAGAGAGAGAGAGAGAGAGAGAGAGAGAGAGAGAGAGAGAGAGAGAGAGAATTGTGTCAGCGAAATAGACGAAAGAGTCAGGATAGAACAGTTGGAGAGAGAGAGAGAGAGAGAGAGAGAGAGAGAAATGTCAACGAAATAGAAGAGAGATTCAGTATATAATAGTTGTTGGAGAGAGAGAGAGAGAGAGAGAGAGAGAGAGAGAGAGAGAGAGAGAGAGAGAGAGAGAGAAATTCTCCAACTTTACCAAGGAAATATTTGTATTGGAACATAGTGTACACATATTGAGCTCGTTATTTACACCCTGGCAGCAAGCTAATAAAAAACCTGACTCAGAAAACAGCATTTTCTAAAAGGATATCCTTATTGAAAAGTAAACAGCAATGAGGACCTTTTCCCTGTGGAAGTCCAACGCTAATTTCACTTGTGTGAACAGTGTTATTTTTTTCCTCCTTTAAAAAAAAACGGTTAATTTCAACTATGTGAACAAAAAGTGTTGTTATTTTTTTCCTCTTAAATTGTCGACGTGGTTTGATGTCTGTTTGTTTGTTTTTTTAAAAGAGGAAAAAGAAAAAAAATTACTAATTTCAACTGTGTGAATAAAGTTATTTTTTTCTTCTTAAATTGTCGACGTGGTTCGATGTCCGTTTGTTCTTTTTTTTTTAAAAAAAGGAAAAAGAAAAGAAAATTACTAATTTCAACTGTGTGAACAGAAAGTGTAATTCATTTTTTCCTCTTAAATTGTCGACGTGGTTTGATGTCTGTTGGTTCTTTAAAAAAAAAAAATCAACTGTGTGAACAGAAAGTTATTTTTTTTTTCTCTTAAATTGTCGACGTGGTTTGATGTCTGTTGGTTCTTTAAAAAAAAAAATCAACTGTGTGAACAGAAATTTATTTTTTTTTTCTCTTAAATTGTCGACGTGGTTTGATGTCTGTTGGTTCTTTAAAAAAAAAAATCAACTGTGTGAACAGAAAGTTATTTTTTTTATCTTAAATTGTCGACGTGGTTTGATGTCTGTTGGTTCTTAAAAAAAAAAATCAACTGTGTGAAAAGAAAGTTATTTTTTTTTCTCTTAAATTGTCGACGTGGTTTGATGTCTGTTGGTTCTTTAAAAAAAAAAAAAAAGTGCTAATTTTCTTATTATTTTTTCTCTTAAATTGCCTATGCGGTTTGATGTCTGTTAGTTCTATAAAAAAAAAATCAACTGAACAAAAAGTTATTCTTTTTCTTTTAAATTGTCGACGTGGTTTGATGTCTTGTTGGCTCTTTTTTAAAAAGAAAAAAAAAATTGCAAATTTCAACTGTGTGAAGTTTTTTTTTCTCTTAAATTGCCTATGCGGGATGATGTCTACATCTTTAAAAAAAGTGCTAATATATATATATATATATATATATATATATATATATATATATATATATATATATATATATATATATATAGTGCGTGTACGTATGCATATATACAGTATGTTTATGTATATACTGATATACACAATCCGTCAAAAAATTCGGTTAAATATTTAAATAGATACGCATACACACACACATCCACCACCTCTCACCAGGGAATGACTACTCTATCTCCCCCCTACCCGAGGTACGGAGAGAAACCTAGTAGTTATACGTGTGGCACCGCCGCAGAGCGTGACCGGAAAGATGTGTGTTATATATATATATATATATATATATATATATATATATATATATATATATATATATATATATATATATATATATATATATATATATATATATATATATACATGCACACTTGATCTTTATTATACAGTGGAGATATGTATATATGTACGTACGTTTGTATGTAAGGATACTTTTAAGTTCAGTAAACGTTTCAGTTACTACCTCCCATTGTAAAATCCTTTGAACTCAATGGCCAGATGTTTATTGCAGCGTAGATTAAAAGATTAGAAAACGTTTGCTCAGTTTACGTTGGAAAGAGTAAAGCCAAATAAGAGATAAATAAATTGTGAACTTTTGCGTCGTAATGGGTGAGGAAAATTAGCAAAATTAACTTTATTAACAGAGTACGAAATGTTAAATGTTAATTATATTTTTTTTTCAGTAAATGTAGGTTGTATCTTTGTTATTAACAACTTTCACAGAGGGTTGTAGTGGCCTATTAGAAATCGACCCTGCCTGGTGATCTGGAAAATTGACAAAATTAACTTTCTTAACAGAGTACTAAATTTTTAACTGTTAATTATAAAAGTAATCAGTAAACGGAGGTTGTATCTTTGTTATTAACAACTTTCATAGAGGGTTGTAGTGGCCTATTGGAAGTCATCCCTGTCTGGCGATCGCTGGACTGGGGTTCGAGTCCCGATCAAGCTCGATAGTTTCTTGTAGTGTCTGCAACCTCACCATCCGTGGGGGAGCTTAAAGGTCTACCTGCAGAGTCATCAGCAGCCATTGCCTGGCCCTCCCTGTTCCTACCTATTTCCTAACTTTGCTGGAGGGGGCTTGGCTGCTTATCATATATGTATATATATATATATATATATATATATATATATATATATATATATATATATATATATATATATATATATACACATATATACATGTGTATATATATATACTGTATATATATTGTATGTATATATATATATATATATATATATGTGTATATATATATATATATATATATATATATATATATATATATATATATATATATGATCAGTCTCTAGGGCATTGTCTTACTAGCTAGGGCATTGTGCCTGTCCCTTGTCTCTGCCATTCACGAGGAGCCTTTAAATCCTTTAAGAATACTTTTTTTCATATATATTACTTTGGAGAGTGGTTTAACAAACAGAAAGATCTGAGGGTTGAAACTACAGTCGTTTATAATTGGGGAAAGTTATTTGAAATAGTGCAAGGAAGTTTGAGTTGTGGATTCCTTTCAAGGAGATTGACCTCAAAGGGAAAGGGTTGCTTTCTAATCGAGATACAAAGGGAACTCAATTTACTTATGGTGTTGCCTTTATATGGTATTGGTTAGTTAAGACTTGCCTTGCTGTACTTATTTGAAAGGGATTAGCTTTAAACTTATCCTAATTATTTCCTTAGACAAAATCATGTTTTCACCCCTGTCTATTTATTTATTTTTTGTTTTTTATCAACTTTACACAAAAACTACTGTACCGATTTTGACCAAACTCGGCCGTCATGTTGGGCATGACCCAATGATGAATCTGTAACATTTTGGAAGAAGTAGATCAAAGTACATAGTACGCAGTAGTACTTTGAAAATAATCGCAATGTTCAAGTAAATGGCAAATATTTTGTTAACTTATTTTTGTTTGTTTGTGAACAACATTACACAAGAATTACTGAACAAATTTCATGGAAACTTGGTGGGTTTGTGGGGTATGACTTGAGGATAAATCATATAGATTTGGAAGAAAATACATCGAAGTACAAATACTCAGTGGAGTGAAGAGCAAAATAAGACTGCTTAGCGTGGCAAAGGTATGCTCTCTATTATTATTATTATTATTATTATTATTATTATTATTATTATTATTGTTGTTGTTGTTGTTGTTATTATTGAAGTTATTATTATTATTATCATCATTACTGTTATTATTATTATTATCATTATTATTATTATTATTATCATTATTACTATTATTATTATTATTATTATTATTATTATTATTATTATTATTATTTTTGTTGTTGTTGTTATTATTATTATTATCATTATTACTGTTTTTATTATTATTATTATTATTATTATTGTTATTATTGTTATTATTATCATTATTATCATTATTATTATTATTATTATTATTATTATTATTATTATTATTATTATTATTATTATTACTTGATAAGCTACAACCTTAGTCGGAAAAATAGTTAGTTCTGTACTAATTCGAATCCCCACGAGGGAATTTATACTTATCACGGGGTACTTGTTAGCTCTCCAGGGGACGAATCATGCTTGAAGGAAGGAGGATAAAGTAACAGAAGTTAAAACGAAGCTGAGAGTTGATGCAGGAAAGGATGAGCAAGTGAGAATTAATTTCATCAGTGTGGGAGTTCACTTTAATAGAACCATTGGCCCGAGTTGCGGACGAGCTGTGAATCAGGGTTGCCAGGTTGGCCTTTTTCTAGCCAAAAACTTCAAATTTGGCCTTTTTTAAAAACGGTTGGCCGTTAGCGATATCATAAAAAGAAAGTTTGGCCTTAAATGTTATATGTTTGGCCATTTTTACTAATAGAACCATTGCCCGAGTTGGGGACGAGCTGTGAATCAGGGTTGCCAGGTTGGCCTTTTTCAGGCCAAAAACTTCAAATTTGGCCTTTTTTAAAACGGTTGGCCTTTAGCAATATAAAAAGAAAGTTTGGCCATTTTCATATGGGTTGGCCTTTTAAAGCTACAGGTGATTAGAAGTTGGCCTTTTCTAACTTAGAAAACCTGGCAACTCTTGTCAAATTTGGCCTTTTTTTAAAGGGTTGGCCGTTAGCAATATCATAAAAAGAAATTTTGGCCTTAAATGTTATATTTTTGGCCATTTTTACAGATAGGTTGGCCTTTTAAAGCTACAGCTGATTAGAAGTTGTCCTTTTCTCACTTAGAAAACCTGGCAACTCTTTTCAAATTTGGACTTTTTTTAAAAGGGTTGGCCGTTAGCAATATCATCAAAAGAAAGTTTGAATTTAAATGTTATATTTTTGGCCATTTTTACCAATAGGTTGGCCTTTTAAATCCACAGCTGATTAGAAGTTGGCCTTTTCTCACTTAGAAAACCTAGCAACTCTGATCAAATTTGGCCTTTTTTCAAAGGGTTGGCCGTTAGCAATATCATAAAAAGAAAGTTTGGCCATTTTTACACATGGGTTGGCCTTTTAAACCTACAGCTGATTAGAAGTTGGTCTTTTTCACTTAGAAAACCTGGCAACTCTGATCAAATTTGGCCTTTTTTTAAATGGTTGGACGTTAGCAATATCATCAAAAGAAAGTTTGAATTTAAATGTTATATTTTTGGCCATTTTTACCAATAGGTTGGGCTTTTAAAGCCACAGCTGATTAGAAGTTGGCCTTTTTCACTTAGAAAACCTGGCAACTCTGGTGAATAGCTGGATGATTGATATGTTCTTCCCTTACTCGCATTCAGAGGTTTATGCAAACAACACGACACATCCGATTTGGCGATCCGCTTAAACGCATGCAAATCCCGGCAAAATCTGTTAAAACGTGACTTCGTCTCTTTTTTGCAAAGGGTTTTTTTTTCCTCCTTTGAAACGCTTTTGTTTATTCTTAATTGGAACAGGGCATTGCATGATCATGATAATAATTTTTTTTTTTTTTTGCATAATTTAATATTAATAACACAATTATCATTTCACAGGGCACTGCATGATCATGATAATTATAATTATTATTATTATTATTTTTTTTTTTTTTTTTTTTTTTTTTTTTTTTTTTTTTTTGCATTATTCTATCTTAAAATTGCAACGATGGTCATTTCTCCTTTGTTATTTATGGTTATTATGGCCTTTATCAAAGAGGCATATGGAGAATTATAATGAGAGGAATATTTAGCAAAATCCAGAAATTGTGTACTGTTTTATATGAGAAAATTCAAGACATTTACAATATTGGTATATTTATGTCCACTTAATTTTAGGTATATTAGCTTTTGTAATGTCATCTCTATGCATATGTGAGCCTATACGCGATTTTTTCCTTAATGAGCATACTGTATAATATACACATGTATATATATATATGTTTATATATATATATATATATATATATATATATGTAAATATATATTTACATATATGTATATACTGTATATATACACATATATATATGTATGTATATATGTAAATATATATATATATATATATATATATATATATATATATATATGAATATATATATATGTAAATATATATATATAAATATATATATATATATATGTAAATATAAATATTATATATATATATTTATATATATATATATATCAATATATATATATATATATATATATATATATATATATATATATATATATATATAATGTTCAGTATATTTATGTGCGTGTGATGTATAAATAATATATACCTTCTTTGGTACCTTTCTGAATTCACGACAGTTACTGCGTTTAGCTTTTGAGTCACTGTTGACCTGTAAAACCATAGTCTGTATTTATAAGCACGCGTGACCAACTCAGACATTCTTTACTCACCAATCCCACCTACAACCTCCCCCCCTCCCCCCCCCCCCACACACACACACACACACATATATATATATATATATATATATATATATATACATATTTATGTGTGCATATCGGTATATATATACAGATTTATGTATATGTATATATGCATACATGCAAGAATGTATACATAGATCTATAAGGGTATGTATATGTTTTGTGTGTGCATATTTGTAAGTATGTATATAGATTTATATATATATATATATATATATATATATATATATATATATATATATATATATATATATAGTGTGTGTGTGTGTGTTTGTATGTATTTTTGAGT
Source organism: Palaemon carinicauda (assembly GCF_036898095.1). NCBI lineage: Eukaryota > Metazoa > Arthropoda > Malacostraca > Decapoda > Palaemonidae > Palaemon > Palaemon carinicauda. The sequence goes on along the minus strand of NC_090728.1, from coordinate 57,132,757 downwards.
GTTTGAGTACAAAAACATATACTTTAGAACAATCATGTACGTTTTCTTCCAACTTTTTAATAATTCATCAGTCTCAGGATATTGTGTTTATATTCAGTCTATTCCCTTTGTTTTATAAACAGGATAGAAAGAATAACATTTTTATTAAGGAAACAATAATCATGAATAACTTAACACCTGTTGATTCTATATCGTCAAAATTAATTCCTACGAAATAATAAGCAAATGCTTCAAAACGGCGAGACAAATTGAGTTATAAATAAACCAGGAAAAAATGTAGCCAATGAAATTTTATAAAGCTGTGAAAATACTCCCAGGATTCGTCAATTAAAGAATTGGGTCATATTCCGCAATTTATGGTAAAAATTTATGTTAAAAGTGAAGATTGTTTATGGTACAAAAATGCGTAGAAATATTTTTTACGCATCACGGTCTTGATAAAAATTTTGGCCTAAAAAATTTACCTCGTTCGTACAACGAAAAATTAGGTTTACGCAAGTCAGCCTAAGTATACTGGAGACAATTTTTTTATGATATAAAAATAAATAAATAAATACATAAATAAATATGTAAATAAATGTGCTAGAAAATACACATCGCTCGTTGATAATTATGTTAGCAAATATATTTAATTCTTCCATAACACTAAAAGTTAGGTTTGCATAAATCAAAGTAAACTAGAGACTTAAGCTTGTTCATGCTACAAAAAAAAAAAATAATAATTAAATAAAATAATCTATGCTGGATACTAAATTTTTACACATCGTTGGTTGATGAATATGTTGCCAAACGTATTTACCCTGTCCATAATACTAAAAATTATGTTTACGTAAGTCAATCAAAGTAATCTAGAGACCAAACTTGTTTATGCTACAAAAAATACGCTAAAAAC
>NC_090728.1:57124365-57129365 GCF_036898095.1 Palaemon carinicauda | reverse complement strand
ATGTAGACCTGGGTCTTCCAACTCTTCTAGTATCTTGTGGAGCCCAGCTGAACGTTTGGTGAACTAATCTCTCTTTGGGAATGCGAAGAGCATGCCCAAAACATCTCCATCTACCCCTCATCATAATCACATCCACATATGGCACTCGAGTAATCTCTCTTGTAGTTATATATATATATATATATATATATATATATATATATATATATATATATACACATTATACATATGTATATATATACATTTTATATACATATGTATGTATATATATATATATGTATATGTATATATATATACATATATATAAATAAATATATATAATATATATATATATACATATATATATATATATATATATATATATATATATATATATATATATATATATATATATATATATATATATATATATATATATATATATATATATATATATATATATAAAATCCACAGATCCCACTTTGAATTCTTTAGTAGCCAAGGGTAAAAAAAAACAATGAAGAGTTCCTCTTAACGAGAACTAAATTGGAATGATTACGTCCCCCGGATGTAGTTTTAAAAGCGACGCAACCCTTTTGTCCAGTTGGTAAACACGAGAGAGAGAGAGAGAGAGAGAGAGAGAGAGAGAGAGAGAGAGAGAGAGAGAGAGAGAAGGTACACCGAAAAGAGTTCATGATAAACACCCCCATTTTTTGTCTTTCGTTCTGTATTTTCAACCTCAAATGTTTGCCCGGGGTGGGAGGGGGGGGGGGGGGGGGCAGTGTTTGCAGAGGTGGGGGGGGGGAGGAGACAGTATTTGCAGGTTTTTATTTACGCGTCGCTGTTTGATCAGCTCATTTGCTAATGGTAGTGTGTGATGTAATGTGAAAGTTGGTTTTTATGACAGTTTTTTTTTTCCATAAAAGAAACTCCACGAATGATGATATTTTCATGACAGTTTCCATTTTCCTGACAGAGTTTTTTTATGAAATAAACTCCCCTGAATGATTATGACAATTTTCGTAGGAATTTTCCGTAAAATAAACTTTCCTTAATGATGATTATTTATGACAGTTTTGATTTTCCTAGCGAAAAATTTCATATAAGAGAAACTTCCCGAATGATAATTTTCATGTCAGTTTTTTTCAAGAATTTCCCATAAGAGAAACTTTCCTGAATGATAATTTTTTTTTTCTTTTTTTTTATGAATTTCCCGTAAAAGAAGGAATTCCAAATGATGACTGTTGTGACCCAGTTTTTGGAAGAACTTCTCATGAAATAAAGTTTCCAAAATATAATTTTTTTATGACAATTTTGTGTTTTTGAAGTTTCCCTTAAAAGAATTTTTCTTGACAGTTTTTTGTTTTTGATGAATCCCCCCATAAAAGAAACTTCCCGAATGATAGTTTTTTATGACTTGATTTTTGAAGAATTTCCAATAAAACAGTTTCCAAATAGTGATTTTTACCTTCCTCAACATCGTTGTGAAGCTTATGTTTTGATAGGCGTGTGTTTGTTTGTATGTGTCTCTGTGTTTGTGATTCCCATAACTCAAAAACTATTTGACTGAATCTTATCAAATTTTACTGGATGATTAGCCATGATTCAAGGACAATTTGGTTATTTTTTTTTTGTAGTGTTTGAGTCAAAAGTCAAGGTCAAGGTCACGAAAAGGTCAAAAACGTTTTTTGCCATATCGTGGCATGAAACTAGTGCCAAAATGTGCATAATTCAATTGCCTATCTTGTGATATACAACATGATATGGGCGGAGGTATGCTCTCAACTGACTGCCTGTTCATATCGTGGCCAATTTTATCTGATTTTCATGAAAATAGTGCCATAATATGCATAAGCCAATTGCCTATCTTGTAATATACAAAATGATATAGGCAAGGGTATGCTCTCTACCGAGTGCCTATTCATTTCGTGTCCATTTTTTATCTGGTTTTCTTGAAACTAGTGCCAAATTGTGCATAATTCAATTACATATTTTGTGATATACAACATAGTATAGGCGAAGGTATGCGCTCTACCGAGTACCTGTTCATATCGTGGCCAATTTTCATCTAATTTGTATGAAACTAGTGCCAAAATGTGCATAATTCAATTGCCGATTTTGTGATATACAACATGATATAGGCGAAGGTATGCTCTCTACCGAGTGCAATTAAATTGCCTATTTAGTGATATACAACATGATATAGGCGAAGGTATGCTCTCTGCCGTGTGCCTATTCATAACGTGGCCATTTTTTATCTGATTTGCTTGATGCTAGTGCCAAAATGTGCATAACTTAATTGCCTATCTAGTGAATTACATTACATGATATAGGCGAAGGTATGCTGTCTACCGAGTGCAATCAAATAGCCTATTTAGTGATATACAACATGATATAGGCGAAGGAATACTCTGTGCCGAGTGCCTATTCATATCGTGGCCATTTTTTATCCAGTTTCCATGAAACTAGTGCCAAAATGTGCATAATTCAATTGCCTATCTTATGATATACGGCATGATATAGGCGAAGTTATTCGTTCTACTGAGTGCCTTTTGTAGTTTAAGATAATTTTATTTTCCCTGTCGAAGAATTTCCCTTAAAAGAAACTTTCCCGAGTGAATATTTTTTCCGTTCATTGAATTTTCCCTGAGCTCCGTTATCATCATCGTCTTTTTCTCGTCAAATAAAAAAAAGAATAAACCTCTTATCTTTCACACTAGCTTCAACGCGTCACTTCATATTTTTTTTTTTTTTTCATTTTCCATAATTGACGGAGAAAGTCATAGCCTCCGCATTGCCTTTTAACCTTTTCCTCCTTCATTTACTGTACTCATTCCTCCTCCTCCTCCTCAACCTGCTCAACCTTCTCCTCCTCCTCCTCAACCCCCTCCTCCTCCTCAACCTGCTCAACCTTCTCCTCCTCCTCCTCAACCCCCTCCTCCTCTTCCTCCTCCTCCTCCTCCTCCTCCTCCTCAAGCTGCTCCTCCTCCACCCCCACCTCCTCCCCCTCCTCCTCCTCCTCCTCCTCCATAACCTGCTCCCTCTGCTCCTCCTCCACCCCCTCCTCTTCCACCCCCTCCTCTTCCACCCCCTCCTCCTCCCTCTGCTGCTGCTCCTCCTACTCCTCCTCCTCCTGCCAGCGTGCCATCAAGGACCGTCCTCTCCTCTCCCACAATACTGCTTTTTATTCTTCGGGGACCAGGGAGCGAATCCCCCTCCCTCCCCCCCTCCTTCTCTCCCTCTCCCTCCTTCCCCCTCTCCCCCCTTGCTCCATAGGCCATTGTGTGAGCTTATTGAAGTAGTTAAGCTCAATTAGAAGAGAAACACGTTCATGCACGTGCCCTTGCGCGAAAGGTGTTTTCTGTTCCAATGTTACCCACGATGACATTCTTAATTTTTTTTTTTTCTTTTTTTTTTGACGCCAACGAGGTTGGAAGGAGGTTATGTTTCACCAATTGTTTGTGTGTTTGTTTGTGCGTGTGTGGGTTTGTTTGTGAACAGCTGACATTCATGTTTTTTTTTTATTATTATTATTATTATTATTATTACCTTCGCCAACGATGTTGGAAGGAGGTTATGTTTCACCAATTGTTTGTGCGTTTATTTGTGCGTGTGTGTTTGTTTGTGAACAGCTGACATTAATGTTTTTAATTATTATTTATATTATTATTATTATTATTACCTCCGCCAACAAAGTTGGAAGGAGGTTATGTTTCACCAATTGTTTGTGTTTGTTTGTGTGTGTGTGTTTGTTTGTGAACAGCTGCCATTCATGTTTTTTTTTTTATTAGTATTATTATTATTATTATTATTATTATTACCTTCGCCAACGAAGTTGGAAGGTTATGTTTCACCAATTGTTTGTGTTTATTTGTGCGTGTGTGTGTTTGTTTGTGAACAGCTGACATTCATGTTTTTTTTTTTTTAATCATTATCACCTCCGCCAACGAAGTTGGAAGGAGGTTATATTTGACTCCCTGTTTGTGTATTTGTGTGTGTGTGTTTGTTTGTGGACAGTTTCCTGGCCACATTATAATCGTAGGTTAATGAAACTTGCAGGGATTAACTCTTATGTAAAAAGGCTGGAAATGATTAACTTTGGAAGGTCAAGGTCAAAGGTCAAGCAAAATGTCCAATTCACGTAATCGGCCATAATCCAATGTTACCCCCGATGACATTCTTCATGTTTTTTCTTTTTCATTTTATTACCTCCGCCAACGAAGTTCGAAGGAGGATATGTTTGACCCTGTGTTTGTGTTTTTGTTTGTTTGTGAACAGCTTCCTGGCCACAATTCTAATTTTAGATTAATAAAACTTGCAGGGAATAACTGTCATGTAAAAAGCTGGAAATTATTAAATTTTGGAAGATCTAGGTCAAAGGTCAAGCAAAATGTCCAATTCACGTAATCAGCCATAATTTTGGACATCGTCGTCACAGGGACTTCAAACTTGGTTCATATTTGAGTATCTGAAAATGCACGCCAATTAATACATGTTAAGTTCAAAGGTCAAGGTCGAACAAAAGGTTGAGAAATAAGCTGCCGCGACGGAGGTCTGCGCTCTACTAATTGCCTCTATATTTATCTTTTGATTTTCAGCAATGTGGTTTGCGCAGAATATCATTTATTTATAATATGATGTTTTTAAACGCTTCGAATTTGAACTGACTCTTGAGGGCTATTATTTTTAATGATCTCTTGAAATGTTTTGGTGGTTTCCAATTCCTCATTTTATGTTTCATGTGATTTTTTCTTTTGAATTGGATTTCTTTCGTTTTTTGTTTTTTGTTTTTTTTTGCAGTTAGTGTTTTAATTATATTGACTTTACAAAAACGTGTTTATTTTTACTTGGCAAAATATAAGCAAAGTTCAGTACACGACTTTCGAACGATGCTACAAAATCATGTTTATTTTTACATGGCAAAATATTTGCAAAGTTCAGTACTCGACTTAAGAACGATACTACAAAAACGTGTTTATTTTTACATGGCAAAATATAAGCAAAGTTCAGTACACGACTTT
>NC_090728.1:57111865-57116865 GCF_036898095.1 Palaemon carinicauda | reverse complement strand
TTTAGTATTACTCGGGAACTACGCCCCCGTTTTTTTTCTTTTAAATTTTTTCCCCTTAATTTTTCCTTTAGTATTACTCGGGAACTACGCCCCGTTTTTTTCCTTTAAATTTTTTTCCCTTTAATTTTTCCTTTAGTATTACTCGGGAACTACGCCCCGTTTTTTTTTTTCCTTTAATTTTTTTTCCCTTTAATTTTTTCTTTAGTATTACTCGGGAACTACGCCCCGTTTTTTTTCCTTTAATTTTTTTTCCCTTTAATTTTTTCCTTTAGTATTACTCGGGAACTACGCCCCGTTTTTTTTCCTTTAAAATTTTTTTCCCTTTAATTTTTCCTTAAGTATTACTCGGGAACTACGCCCCGTTTTTTTTCCTTTAAATTGGTTTACCTCTAATTTTTCCTTAAGTATTACTCTGGAACTACGCCCCCCCTTTTTTTTCCTTTAAAATGTTTTCCCTTTAATTTTTCCTTTAGTATTACTCTGGAACTACGCCCCATTTTTTTTCCTTTAGAATTTTTTCCCTTTAAAATTTTTTTCCCTTTAATTTTTCCTTTTTTCCTTTAGTATTACTCTGGAACTACGCCCCGTTTTTTTTTTCCTTTAAAATTTTTCCCCTTTAATTTTTCCTTTAGTTTTACTCTGGAACTACGCCCCGTTTTTGTCTTTAAATTTTTTTCCCATTAATTTTTCCTTTAGTATTACTTGGGAACTACGCCCCGTTTTTTTCCTTTAAATTTTTTCCCTTTAATTTTTCCTTTAGTATTAGCCAGAACAAAAACATTACGATTCCTTTGCAAATCTAGAAAAAGTAAAGAAGTTAACTTTTATTGCCTTAACTCCAAACTCCTCATATCAAACACGGTTCCTACGAGTATCATAAAAGGAGTATATGTTATATACATAGATATAATGAGCTTTCTTTTTATTCCTTTATGCTCGCTATAAACGTTTGATCTTTCTTTTTGAGCTTTTATGGCTGGTATAAAAGTCTAGAATGACGTCATCAAAACATTGCAATTACATAGGTCGTTACAGTATGGATATTCGTATATGAAATCAGTAGATTTCAAAGAGGTTTTTTTTTCGTTTTTAAAGCTGATTTAAAAATAAAACTTGTATATTTTAAATCTTATTACATAGGAGAAGGACACTCCATAATCAAACCATTGTTCTCTAGTCTTGGGTAGTGCCATAGCCTCTGTACCATGGTCTTCCACTGTCTTGGGGTAGAGTTTTCTCTTGCTTGAGGGTACACTTGGGCACACTATTCTATCTTATTTCTGTTCCTCTTTTTTTGTTAAAGTTTTTATAGTTTTTATAGAATTTTTTTTCTTAATGCTGTTACTGTTCTTAATTTTTTCCCTTGTTTCCTTTCTTCACTGGGCTATTTTCCCTGTTGGGGGCCCCTGGGCGTATTGCATCCTGCTTTTCCAACTAGGGTCGTAGCTTAGCAAATAATAATAATAATAATAATAATAATAATAGTAATAATAATAATAATAATAATAATAATAATAATAATAGTAATAATAATAAAATCTAAGGTATCCATATTAGAGAGAGTATGTTTACACTGATAGAGAAGTGAATTTTTTAACCATTGCTAAATTTACATGCATAAAAAAACGCTCGTGGGACTTGCAAAATCTTGGAATTTGCAAAATCTTGGAATTTGCAAAATCTTCAAATTTGCAAAATCTTCAAATTTGCAAAATCTTCAATTTGCAAAATCTTCAAATTTGCAAAATCTTGGAATTTGCAATTCATAGCCTTTTAGGTCTGCAGTTCAGATCAACGTTAATACCTACGTTACTCCCTCTTCCCCCCTGAGCATGACAGGGAAATGTGGGTAAACTACTATACCCGAGCCGTCAAATGCTGGTAAGAGGGTTTGCCCCGAGAGGTACATAACACTCGAAAACCTCTCTCCAACAAATTGCCGAATCAGCGGGTTGTAGTTAGGAAAGGGGGAGGGGCTGGGAAGGGTTTCATATGTGTGTGTACGTGTGATTGCATGTGCGTGTGAATGTGTGCGTATCTAACTAAATATTCAAACGTCACTTTTGACGGGTCGAGTACACTAATAAGCACATACTGTTCACAATTCATGATTGGTTTGTAAAACAACAAATTATCTCTCTCTCTCTCTCTCCTCTCTCTCTCTCTCTCTCTCTCTCTCTCTCTCCATTTATTGTTTCAAGACTTAATGCAGTCACCATCTCTCTCTCTCTCTCTCCTCTCTCTCTCTCTCTCTCTCTCTCTCTCTCTCTCTCTCTCTCTCTCTCCCTGCAGAGATGATACTTATTTAACTAATGCTGGGCGAACAAGGCGAATTTTTCTCCCGCTCAAATTAAGGTCCAACATTCTAATTTCAAAGTCCGAAGTAAAACAATAAATAAACATAAAGTTCAAAGGGGCAAAGTTCGTAGATAAAAAAAAATCATTCATGTTTTTTAAGTCTAATAATATATCCTCAAAACTATATTTTTATATTTTCTATAAAGAATTATTTATGAAATACACTGGGGAAAAAAATAAAGTTTCTGACATAATCACACTCGAAACATTGAAACATTTTATTCATTTCATTCGTTTTCAGAAAAAAACAAATATGACGAAGCTAATTCAGAAAATAAATGTATTCGGATTCTCGACTTTAATAAAAGATGAATAACCAAAAGTGGTGCTGACATCAGCCACCGAGTAAGAATTCGTTGTTTATATATTTAAAAACATAAGTGTACATATATGCTGTTCTTTTGGTATAGAATTATTAACGAGGAAGTAAGGGAGGTGATGCTGACATCAGCTCATGAATAATACTTCGCAGTTTATATATTTAGAAACATAAGTGTACATGTATATTGTTCTTTTCGTAAAGAGAATTATTAACTAGGAAGTAAAGGAGGTGGTGCTGACATCAGCCACCGAGTAAGAATTTAGTTTATATATTTGAAAACAATTATATGTTGTTCTTTGATAACAAGAATTATTAACGAGGAAGTAAGGGAGGTGGTTTTGACATCAGCTACTGAATAAGAATTCGTAGTTTATATATTTGTAAACAATTATATGTTGTTCTTTAATTACAAGAATTATTAACGGGGAAGTAAGGAAGGTGGTACTGACATCAGCCACCGAGTAAGAATTCGTAGTTTATATATTTAAAAACATTGAGTGTACATATATACTGTTGTTTTCGTAAAGAGAATTATTAACGAGGAAGTAAGGGAGGTGGTGCTGACATCAGCCACCAGTAGTTTATATATTTAAAAACATAAGTGTACATATATGCTGTTCATTTGGTATAGAATTATTAACGAGGAAGTAAGGGAGGTGGTGCTGACATCAGCTACTGAATAAGAATTCGTAGTTTATATATTTGTAAACAATTATATGTTCTTTGATTACAAGAATTATTAACGGGGAAGTAAGGGAGGTGGTGCTGACATCAGCCACCGAATAAGAATTCGTAGTTTATATATTTAAAAACAATTATATGTTGTTCTTTGATTACAAGAATTATTAACGGGGAAGTGAGGGAAGTGGTGCTGACATCAGCCACCGAATAAGAATTCGTAGTTTATATATTTTATAACAATTATATGTTGTTCTTTGATAACAAGAATTATTAACGAGGAAATAAAAGAGGTGGTGCTGACATCAGGCACTGATTAAGAATTCGTAGTTTATATATTCAAAAACAATTATATGTTGTTCTTTGATAACAAGAATTATTAACGAGGAAGTAAGGGAGGTGGTGCTGACATCAGCTAATGAGTAATAATTCGTAGTTTATATATTTGAAAACGATTAAATGTTTTTCTTTGATAAAAAGAATTATTAACGAGAAATTCAGGGAAGTGGTGCTGACATTAGCCACCGAGTAAGAATTCGTAGTTTATATATTTAAAAACATAAGTGTACATGTATGCTGTTCTTTTGGTACAGAATTATTAACGAGAAATTCATGGAGGCGGTGCTGACATCAGCCTGCGAATAAGAATTTGTAGTTTATGTACATGAAAACAATTGTTTGTTGTTCATTGATAAAGAAAATTATTAACGAGGGAGTCAGGGAAGTAATGCTGACTTCAGCCACTGAATAAGAATTCGTAGTTTATATATTTAAAAATATAAGTGTACATGTATGCTATTTTTTTTGGTAGAGAATTATTAACGAAAAAATCAGGGAGGTGGTGCTGACATCAGCCACCGAATAAGAATTCTTAGTTTATAAATTTGAAAACAATTATATGTTGTTCTTTGATAGATAGAATTATTAACGAGAAATTCAGGGAAATAGTGCTGACATCAGCTAATGAATAATGATTCGTAATTTATATATTTGAAAACAATTATATGTTGTCCTTTGATAAAAATAATTATTAACGAGGAAGTCAGTTAGGTGGTGCTGACATCAGCCACCGAGTAAGAATTCGTAGTTTATATATTCGAAAACAATTATATGTTGTTCTTTGATAGAGAATTACTAACGAGAAAGTCAGGGAAGTAATGCTGACATCAGCCACCAAGTAAGAATTAGTTTATATATTTGAAAACAATTATATGTTAGTCTTAGATAACAAGAATTATTAACGAGAAATTCATGGAGGTGGTGCTGACATCAGCCTGCGAATAAGAATTTGTAGTATATGTGTATGAAAACAATTGGATGTTGTTCTTTGATAAAGAGAATTATTAACGAGGAAGTCGGGGAAGTAATGCTGACATCAGCCACTGAATAAGAATACGTAGTTTATATTTGAAAACAATTATATGTTGTTCTTTGACAAAGAGAATTATTAACGAGGAAGTAAGGGAGGTGGTGCTGACATCAGTCACCGAATAAAAATTCGTAGTTTATATATTTGAAAACAATTATATGTTAGTCTTAGATAACAAGAATTATTAACGAGGAAGTCAGGGATGTAATGCTGACATCAGCCACTGAATAAGAATCCGTAGTTTATATATTAAAAACATAAGTGCACATGTAT
>NC_090728.1:57104365-57109365 GCF_036898095.1 Palaemon carinicauda | reverse complement strand
CTCTCTCTCTCTCTCTCTGGCGTCAATGACCTCAGATGTCAGGATGCCTGAAAACTTTAAATCAATCAATCTCTCTCTCTCTCTCTCTCTCTCTCTCTCTCTCTCTCTCTCTCTCTCTACTTTAAACAAATAGTAATCTGATCCTCTCTCTCTCTCTCTCTCTCTCTCTCTCTCTCTCTCTCTCTCTCTCTCTCGAGCAAATATCAACCTTAAGTTAACTGCAGACTTGCAATTATCTGAGTCTCTCTCTCTCTCTCTCTCTCTCTCTCTCTCTCTCTCTCTCTCTCTGGACTTTAAACAAACATCCACTTTAAATTAACTGTAGATTTGCAATAATCTCTCTCTCTCTCTCTCTCTCTCTCTCTCTCTCTCTCTCTCTCTCTCTCTCCCTCTCTCTCTCTCTCTCTCTCAAAAGAGAAAACAACGTAAGACACAAATCACAACAGCTTGCTTACCATGTCATTAAATTCTCTTCAGCAACTTCTAGTCTTTCCGTACATCTTCCCCCCTTGTTTTGAGTTAGTTACTCTGACCCGCCAGTGTCTCTGACGTTCGCAGTAATGCCATTCCCTTTAATTCCTGATTTCTCCAAGTCTATTTACTGTAAGGGGTCGCTCACTCATTTAGCTCAAGCTTTTCCCCTTCCATACCCTCCGTTCCATGCCATACGGTGTAATTCCAGCCTCCCTTCCAAGTCCCCCACACCTATACCACTATCATCATCTTGCGTTAAGGTTGTTGGACAGCTGAACGATGTTGACATAAGATTGGACCGACTGCGTTGCCAATTATCAGGGGGAATAAGAAACTGATTTCCAATTAAAGATTTATCAATATTGCTTATTCCAGTCTTTTAATTGCTTGCTATTTTGTCGTTTATTCTAATGAGATGTTTAAAATGCTAAAAGGGTTAAATATTAAATAGAGAACAGCTTGAGGGTACACTCGGGCATGCTGGTCTGTCTTGTTTCTCTTCTATTTGTTTTGTTAAAGTTTTTATAGGTTATATATGAAATATTTATTTTATTGTTACTGTTCTTAAGATAGTTTATTTTAATTGGTAATTACTTCTCTTATTTCCTTGTTTCCTTTCTTCACTGGGCTATTTTCCCTGTTAGAGCCACTTGGCTTTTAGCAGCCTGCTTTTCCAACTAGGGTTCTAGCTTAGCAATTAACAATAATAATAATAATAATAATAATAATAATAATAATAATAATGATAATGATAAGCGGAACCCGTGTAAATTACACAAAATTATATTTTCAATACTAATTATCTTGTTCCTAACCTATAGATTTTGAATAAAATGTGATAAGATTTGACATATATTTATTTTAAAAAATGAGCAATACATGAATTGGGAAAACTATATAAGATGTACTTTGGTTAAGTAATCAAAGTCTAATGTGAATTTGTAAGAGTATACCATGAAATTATTTCCGTTTTCTTTAAAGTGTGACAATAAATAACACACACGCTATCGTATTAATATATAGATAATCTTCTCTTTAACATGCTCGTTTAGAGACGCAATGAATAGGACGTTTGATTGACAACCAATTGTGACAATCGGTAAATTTCGTTACAATAGATTGTGTGTTTGTAAGCTCTGTACCAAATGCTTCGGCATACTAAACTATACACCAGCTCACTCCAGCTGTCACTTCCGCTAGCCATTCGATATTTTAGGCGGACACAGTGAATTACCGATATGGATTATTCATCGTAATTGTAGACACTAGCAGAGAGCAGGTCCACTAGATTATAATGAGGTTATTTGCCGTGAATAGTCTTGACTTTTGTCCCACAGATTCGAGTGCTGAGTTTGTGTGTGATTTACCCGAATCATGAATCAAGTTGTGAAGTGTGATCAATTTGCTGTTTTTTTTTTTTTTTTTCGTTTTTTTTTCCTCTTGCGAATGAATGCGTTATTTATAGCGTCGTCTATTCATTCCTATTTGCAATGGTTCGTTAGGCTGAAACTGTTTTTTTTACTTTTGTGTGTGTTTGTGTGTGTGTGTGTTCCACGTCTTATTTACGAAAATAAAGTATCTCCCCTCTATAATAAAGAGAAATCATAAGCTCTCTGTGATTTCACCCGGGGTATGTATGTATGTATATATATATATTTATATATATATATATATATATATATATATATATATATGTATGTATGTATGTATGTATGTACTGTATGTATATGTGTGTATGTATGTATGTATGTACTGTATGTATATGTGTGTATGTATGTATATATGTACTGTATGTATATGTGTATATATATGTATATATATATATGTATGTATATATATGTATATATATGTATATATATATATATATATGTATGTATATATGTATGTACTGTATGTATATGTGTATATATATGTATATATATGTATGTATATATATGTATATATATGCATGTATATATATATATATATATATATATATATATATATATATATATATATATATATATATATATGTATATATATATATATATATATATGTATGTATGTATATGTGTATGTATATTATATACATATATATATGTATGTATATGTGTATGTATATTATATACATATTATTATTATTATTATTATTATTATTACTATCCAAGCTACAACCCTAGTTGGAAAAGCAAGATGCTATAAGCCCAGGGGCTCCAACAGGGAAAAATAGCCCAGTGAGGAAAGGAAATAAGGAAATAAATAAATGAAGAGAATAAATTAACAATAAATCATTCTAAAATAAGAAACAACGTCAAAACAGACATGTCATATAATAAACTATCAACAACATCAAAAACAAATATGTCATAAATAAACTATAAAAAGACTATGTCCGCCTGGTCAACAAAAAGCATTTGCTCCAACTTTGAACTTTTGAAGTTCTACTGATTCAACCACCCGATTAGGAAGATCATTCCACAACTTGGTCATAGCTGGAATAAAACTTCTAGAGTACTGCGTAGTGTTGAGCCTCGTGATGGAGAAGGCCTGGCTATTAGAATTAACTGCCTGCCTAGTATTACGAACAGGATAGAATTGTCCAGGGAGATCTGAATGAAAAGGATGGTCAGAGTTGTGAAAAATCTTATGCAACATGCTTAATGAACTAATTGAACGACAGTTCCAGAGATTAATATCTAGATAAGGAATAAGAAATTTAATAGACCGTAAGTTTCTGGTCCAACAAATTAAGATGAGAATCAGCAGCTGAAGACCAGACAGGAGAACAATACTCAAAACAAGGTAGAATGAAAGAATTAAAACACTTCTTCAGAATAGATTGATCACCGAAAATCTTGAAAGACTTTCTCAATAAGCCTATTTTTTGTGAAATTGAAGAAGACACAGACCTTATATGTTTCTCAAAAGTAAATTTACTGTCGAGAATCACACCTAAAATTTTGAAAGTCATACATATTTAAAGAAACATTATCAATACTGAGATCCGGATGTTGAGGAACCACCGTCCTTGACCTACTTACAATCATACTTTGAGTTTGTTAGGATTCAACTTCATACCCCATAATTTGCACCATGCACTAATTCTAGCTAAATCTCTATTAAGGGATTCACCAACCCTAGATCTACATTCAGGGGATGGAATTGATGCAAAGAGAGTAGCATCATCTGCATAATGCAACAAGCTTGTTTCTAGGCCAAACCACATGTCATGTGTATATAGTATAAAAAGTAATGGGCCAAGAACACTACCCTGTGGAACACCGGATATCACATTCCTATAATCACTATGGTGCCCATCAACAACAACTCTTTGAGATCTATTACTTAAAAAATCAATAATAATGCTAAGAAACGACCCACCCACTCCCAACTGTTTCAGTTTGAAAACAAGGGCCTCATGATTAACACGGTCAAAGGCAGCACTAAAATCAAGGCCAATCATACGAACTTCCCGACCACAATCAAGGATTTCTGTACAGCATTGGAGATTGTAAGAAGGGCATCACATGCTCCAAGGCCTTACGAAAACCAAATTGTAAACTAGGGAGTAGATGATTACCTTCAGCAAACCTATTAAGACGTTTTGCCAGAAGACGTTCAAAAACTTTAGATAATATGGGAGTTATGGAAATTGGGCGGTAATCAGTGGGACTTGAGCTACCACAAACACATTTACATAGAGGAGTAACATTACCAATTCTCCAACTAGTGCTAGAAGCTCCTCTTCTTGCTAACTTGCGCAAAATAACAGATAACTTTGGAGCTAAGAAATCTGCTGTCTTTATAAAAAACAAAGGAAAAATACCATTTGGGTCTACACCTCCATAAGCATCAAGGTCCACACACACACACTTCCTGTCACACTCAGCGGCATTGCCAGACGTACAACTACTCATTATCTCCCTGTACTTCGGGTAGACACAAGAGAGAATAGACATACCCTGGTGAGAGGTGGATGCGTGTGCGTGTGTGTGCACATCTATCCAAATATTTAGCCGTCATTTTTGACGGGTCCCGTACACTGGTTAAGGAATTAATGGATTCAGAAGATAAAGTACTTCTTGAGCCATTCAGGGAAAAAACGCCAGAGGCAATATATTCCAATTTAAGGAAGCGTATAGTGATGATGGATAGTACCGAGGCACAAGCGAAGTGACAATTACTTTGGCGTTGTAAACACATGGAGAAAAATCCACATAAAATTACGAACTGGAAACCGAATTGCTCCAACTATAGAAAAGGGAATATGCATAAAAACTTATTTACTTTAGAAAAATGTGTTAAGTATTCAGTGGTCAAATAATTTTATACAATGAGACAATTAACTGGTGTGAATTTCATTACTAGAAATAAGTTTGAGCCATTGAAATATATCACCTGACGAAAAAGAAATTTGATACAAATCTTAAATTCATATCAATCAAAAAGCCAAAAAAATACCATTAATCCATATATATATATATATATATATATATATATATATATGTATATATATTATATATATATATATATATATATATATATAT
>NC_090728.1:57098372-57103865 GCF_036898095.1 Palaemon carinicauda | reverse complement strand
ATGCATATTGAATTTCTGAGGAAACTCACCAACTATTCCTTGTTTCGTTAATTCAGAGCCCAAACCCCCCTCTCCACCAAACTAGGACCACGGAGTGCCAGGCAATGGCTCCTGGTAACTCAGGAGGTAGACCTATAGGCTCCTCCAAACCAATTATCCCTAGCTCACAAGAATGGTGAGGTTGCAGACATCACAAGAAACTAACGAGATTGAGCTGCTTTTCCAACTAGGGTTGTAGCTTCGCAAGTAGTTAATAATAATAATAATAATAATAATTATTATTATTATTATTATTATTATTATTATGTAATAATAATAACCATAACAATAGTATTATTATTATTATTATTATTACTTTCTAAGCTACAATCCTAGTTGGAAAAACAGGATGCTAGAAGCCCAGGGGCTCCAACAGGGATAATAGCCCAGTGAGGAAAGGAAACAAGGAAAAATAAAATATTTCAAGAAATAATAATAATAATAATAATAATAATAATAATAATAATAATAATGATGATGATAATAATAATAAAAATAATAATAATAATAATAATAATAATAATAATAATAATAATATACTTAAAATATTTCCTTAAGTCTCTCGAAAAAATCATGAAAATAGACGAAACATCAAAATTCACACTCCCTTAACACGCCAGACACTATATTCACTCAAAGAGAATTGGCGAATGATAAAAAATCTAAAAAGCCAGGCCTTGGAAAATGAGCCAAGTTTATATTGAAAACCTTTAACTACTTCCATAAACTGCCGTAATGAAGCTAATCGGCCATTGGTCGTCACCCGGGCTCAGAGTTGCCAGTTTGGTCTTTTTCAGGCCATAAAACCTCAAATTTGGCCTTTTAAAAGAATTGCTTGGCCTTTAGTAATATGAAAAAAAGGCGGGCCTTAAATACTACATATTTGGCCTTTTTTCTATTCATGGGTTGGCCTTTTACAGCTTCTGTTTATTAGAAGTTGGCTTTTTCTCATTTAGAAATCCTGGCAACCCTGCTCGGGGCTGACCGGCCGGCCGGGCAGGTTGATTATTTTTCCTCCAAGGTTGACATAGTCCCCATGGGGGGCGGGGGGGGGGGTTGTTAAGGAGGGATTGTGGCCCGGGGTGGGGGGGGGGGGCGAGACTGGGCCGGACAGCCACGTGTTTTACTATGCTAAGGTATTTCTCAAGTCATTTTCTTCAAATTACATATTTTTGTTTTATATGTAATTGTGCTTTTTTGTTGATTTTAAAATTATTATTATCATTAGAATTATTAAGCTTATTTTTTTTATTATTATTAAAATCATTAAGCTTATTATTTTTTTATTATTATTGTTATTAAAATTAGTGATATTGTTATTATAATAATAATGATAATTATTATTATTATTATTATTATTATTATTATTATTATTATTATAAAAACTTGTAAGATTATTATTTTTTTATTAAAATTTCTAAAATTATTATTAAAATTATTAGAATTATTGAAATTACTATTATCATGACCTAAGAATGGGGGGGTTTTGGGGGAGCCTGTAGGTTTACCTGTTGAGTCATCAGCAGTCATTGCCTGGCCCTCCCTGGTACTAGCTTGGGTGGAGAGAGGGCTTGGGCGCTGATCATATCATGTACAGTATATATGGTTAATTTCTAGGGCATTGTCCAGCTTGCTAGGGAAATGTTACTGTCCCTTGTCTTTGACATTTATGATCGGTTTTTAAACGTATGTGAAAATATTTGAGTTTTTACTTATGCTAACATATTTTAATCAACATCACTAGATGGAATAGGCCTAGTTTATACTAAACGGGGTATGAATTTAAAACATGGACATATAAGATAGGCACATCATTATTTTTATTATTATTACTTTGCAAGCTACAACCCTAGTTGGAAAAGCAGGATGCTATGAGCCCCAACAGGGAAAATTGCCCAGTGAGGAAAGGAAACAAGGAAAAATAAAATATCTTAAGAACAGTAACATTAAAATAAAATTCCAACTATAAAAACTTAACAAAACAAGGAAAGAGAAATAAGACAGAATCGTGTGCCCGAGTGTACCCTCAAGCAAAAGAACTCTAACCCCAGACGGTGGAAGACCATGGTACAGAGGTTATGGCACTACCGAAGACTAGAGAACAATGGTTTGATTTTGGAGTGTCCTCCTAGAAGAGTCTCTTCTACCCTTACCAAGAGGCAAGTAGCCACTGAACAAATACACTGCATTAGTTAACCCCTTGGATGCAGAAGAATTGTTTGGTAATGTCAGTGTTTTTAGGGTGTATGAGGACAGAGGAGAATCTGCAAAGAATAGGCCAGACTATTCGGTGTATGCGTAGGCAAAGGGAAAGTGAACCGTAACCAAAGAGAAGGATCCAATGTAGTACTGTCTGGCCAGTCAAAGGACCACACAATTCTTTAGATAAAATATCTCCCTTTTATGCTTAACTAGATGTATATTTAAGCATATTTTGCAGAACGGCTAGAAAATAGAAAGGAAAAATTTATGGGAAAATTACTTCTTATGAACTAATAAAAAAACACGTCTTGCCAAAGGTGAAATATAGTCTCCCTCGGTGCTCATATATTTAAAATATCGGTTTTCAGAAAAATATATGAGGTCCCAGTCCACTGTTCCTTGGGTCCAAAAATTTTAAAAGGTTTTATATATTATAAATTTACCAAAAATTTATTTTTGCATATCGGTAGTTACTTGTGTTTTATTGATTTTATATGTAAGAAATATGAAAGACGTTTAAGAACAAACGACGAATACTGATGAAGTGTTGAAAATAGTGAATGAAGAAGTACTATTATTCAATTGCTAATCAAAATTATGCAGTTAGTTTTTTTTTTTTTTTTTGCAATTTTCAGTGATAATTATCGTAGGAATAATGAAATTAGTTTTAAGTAAAGATGAAGCACATTATCAAACGATATTATATTACAATTTTTTGAATAACAATTTTATGTGATACACTTAAACTTTTCCTCTTCATTACCGCGATGAAAACTAAGGTTCACAGACTGTACAACATTAACATATTAATAGCCTTTTCAAGACTGGTATATACATTCATTATTAAACGATATAATAATATTAGAATTTTTTGAATAACAATTTTATGTTATACACTTAAACATTTCCTCTACATACCGTGATGAAAACTAAGTACCACAGACTGTACAACATTAACATATTAATAACCTTTTCAAGACTGGTGCATATACAACTTCACTTTCTACTCTATGGTAAATTGATCTTGTCAACCTGTCATTAGCACTTAATATATCCAATTTATTTCTCAGAGGTTGAAATGTATTACCCCGACTTATCTCTCTTTTTGAAGCTGAGCCAAACGTTAGATCGTATTGATGGCCGGGATTTATCCCCAGATTTGGGGATTTTGGTTGTCTGATGGGGATATTCTGTACAAATTTCTATGAAGAAGAAACAAAGATGAGTAAACCTTTATATTGTTTCAATTAGTTTGCTTGCACTTATATGTAGTATAGTGAGTAATTTCTATGTTAAAAGCCTACAGGATCATAAGAAAATATATTTGTGGAAATGGGGATTTTTTGGCTTATTTGGGGGATTTTTGGCTTATTTGGGGGATTTTTGGCTCATTTTGGGGATTTTTTATCATGAGTTTTGGGGATTTTTTTATCATGAGTTTTGGGGATTTTTACACTGCATGAGATCATCTTTGCTAATCGTGGGTCCGTGAGCGAGTTACCACGACTTCACGTTCACGCCTGTAGATCACGCGGTCAGCGGTGCGTGTTTTTGGCGAGCTCTACTTATATTATTTGTAAATTGATTGTAGTCAATCTAAAGCATTGTTTACTTCTTTCACTTCCTCTATATAAATAAGGAGTAAATAAATCGAACATATGAAAAGGAATAAAGTTGAAATGGCGTTTTCTGTGCTAATTTGATTACAAAATGTCATGGGCTGTAATGATGCGCAAATTTCCTTGAACTATTCGGATTTCTCTTTGAGCAAATGTATGGCATTTTCCTTCCATTATGTTGAACTTAAGTCTCTTTTTATGGTTTGCATATGAAATATCTGTTTTGATATTGTAAGTGTTCTTGGAATATTTTATTTTAATTGTTCACTTCCTCTCGTGTATTTTGTTTATTTGATTATTTCCTTTCCTCCCTGGGCAATTTTTACCTGTTGGAGCGTTTGCACTTATATCATCCTGGTTTTCCAATTAGGGTTGTAGCTTAGGTGATAATAATAATAATAATAATAATAATAATAATAATAACTTATAGCATCCTGGATTTCCAATTAGGGTTGTAGCTTAGATAATAATAATAATAATAATAATAATAATAATAATAATAATAATAACAACAACATTGTTCTCATTTCTTCCGAGATTTGTACATAGACTAAAACATCAGTTCAATTAATTTATTTTTTTTCTCTTAAGTGAATCTCTGTTACGTTATATTTTAATAGATAAGTTTTAGATACAACAATAATTGTTGCTACTAAGATATAAAAGACAATAAATGGAAAAGGTAATTTAATGTAACACGGTTTCACTACTAATCTTCGATTAAGTTATTTTTTTGATAGGTAAGTTTTAGAGACAACTAACTGTTGAAAAATATATATATATTCTACCTAGTAAAATATGAAAAATAATTTCCTAATGCAACATGAATTTCATAACTAATCTTTGATTAAGTTATCTTTTTAATAGATAAGTTTCAGAGACAAATATAATTGTTGATTATATTCCACTTGTTCGTAAAATATAAAAACAAACAAATAACGAAAAAAGTAATCTCCTAATTTAACACGGTTTCACTCCTAATCTTTGATTATTTTTAATAGATATGTTTCAGATACAAATATAATTATTGAATATATTTCACTTGCTGGTAAAATATATCTAAAAAAAAAACGGAAAAAGTAATCTCCTAATGTAACCTTATGTAACTCGGTTTCACTCCTAATCTTTGATTCTTTTTTAATAGATAAGTTTCAGAGACAAATATAATTATTGAATATATTCCACTTGCTATCAAAATATAAAAAACAAAAAAAAAAATAACGGTAAAAGTAATCTCCTAATGCAACACGGATTACCTTTCCTAATCACATATGAAATCCGATAATCTTCCTCAGCGAGATTTATAAAGTAAGAAATCTCTACCTAGGCCAAGCAAACTCTCAGTAAGTTAAAAACTCCATAAGATATCGAGTAAAAAAAAAAAAAAAAATAAAAAAGACGAAAATCTATTAACACCTGTATTGGGTTTTACGTCAAGCTGTAACGAAAGGGTTTTGAAAATGAGGCTAATAACCATAATATTGTGTTTCTATGTTCCTTGGCCCCCATTAGTTTTGGCTTATTAATGAAGAAACCCAAAATTTTCTCTCTCTCTCTCTCTCTCTCTCTCTCTCTCTCTCTCTCTCTCTCTCTCTCTCTCTCTCTCTCTCTCTCTCTCTCTCTCTCAAGGAAA
>NC_090728.1:57088372-57093372 GCF_036898095.1 Palaemon carinicauda | reverse complement strand
ACAGAGACTTCAAACTTGGTTCATATTGGCTTGTATGAAAATCCACGCCAATAAGTGCATGTTAGGGTCAAAGGTCAAGGTTGGGTAAAAGGTCTAGAAATAAGCTCTGAGGTCTGCGCTCTACTGAGTGCCCCTCTAGTTTTACATTATATTCTGATTTACATTTTCCCTGTAATTCCTCTTAATTTCCTCTTAGAATGAATCTCCATCGTATTGTATTTTCTGTATTTATTCTGCGTTGCTGTATCCCGTCAGTTATTATGAGAATTCATCTAATTTCCTCTTCAAATAAGACTCCATTCTATTGTATTTTCTGTATTCATTCTTTGTTGCTATATCCCGCCAGTTATAATTCCTCTTAATTTCCTCTTAGAATGAATCTCCATTCTATTGTATTTTCTGTATTCATTCTTTGTTGCTATATCCCGCCAGTTATAATTCCTCTTAATTTCCTCTTAGAATGAATCTCCATTCTATTGTATTTTCTGTATTCATTCTGGATTGCTGTATCCCGTCAGTTATTATAAGAATTCAAATAATTCCCTCTTAGAATAAATCTCCATTTTATTGTATTTTCTGTATTCATTCTGCATTGCTGTATCCTGCCAGTTATAATTCCTCTTAATTTCCTCTTAGAATGAATTACCATTCTATTGTATTTTTTGTATTCATTCTTTGTTGCTGTATCCCGCCAGTTATAATTCCTCTTAATTTCCTCTTAGAATGAATCTCCATTCTATTGTATTTTTTGTATTCATTCTTTGTTGCTGTATCCCGCCAGTTATAATTCCTCTTAATTTCCTCTTAGAATGAATCTCCATTCTATTGTATTTTCTGTATTCATTCTTTGTTGCTGTATCTCGCCAGTTATAATTCCTCTTAATTTCCTCTTAGAATGAATCTCCATTCTATTGTATTTTTGTATTCATTCTGCGTTGCTGTATCCCGCCAGTTATAATTCCTCTTAATTTCCTCTTAGAAGGAATCTCCATTCTATTGTATTTTCTGTCTTCATTCTGCGTCGGTGTAACCCACCAGTTATAATTCCTCTTAATTTCCTCTTAGAATGAATCTCCATTCTATTGTATTTTTGTATTCATTCTGCGTTGCTGTATCCCGCCAGTTATAATTCCTCTTAATTTCCTCTTAGAAGGAATCTCCATTCTATTGTATTTTCTGTCTTCATTCTGCGTCGGTGTAACCCACCAGTTATAATTCCTCTTAATTTCCTCTTAGAATGAATCTCCATTCTATTGTATTTTCTGTCTTCATTCTGCGTCGGTGTAACCCACCAGTTATAATTCCTCTTAATTTCCTCTTAGAATGAATCTCCATTCTATTGTATTGTTGTATTCATTCTGCGTTGCTGTATCCCGCCAGTTATAATTCCTCTTAATTTCCTCTTAGAAGGAATCTCCATTCTATTGTATTTTCTGTCTTCATTCTGCGTCGGTGTAACCCACCAGTTATAATTCCTCTTAATTTCCTCTTAGAATGAATCTCCATTCTATTGTATTTTCTGTCTTCATTCTGCGTCGGTGTAACCCACCAGTTATAATTCCTCTTAATTTCCTCTTAGAAGGAATCTCCATTCTATTGTATTTTCTGTATTCATTCTGCGTTGCTGTATCCCGCCAGTTATAATTCCTCTTAATTTCCTCTTCGAATGAATCTCCATTCTATTGTATTTTCTGTCTTCATTCTGCGTCGGTGTAACCCACCAGTTATAATTCCTCTTAATTTCCTCTTAGAATGAATCTCCATTCTATTGTATTTTCTGTCTTCATTCTGCGTCGGTGTAACCCACCAGTTATAATTCCTCTTAATTTCCTCTTAGAATGAATCTCCATTCTATTGTATTTTCTGTCTTCATTCTGCGTCGGTGTAACCCACCAGTTATAATTCCTCTTAATTTCCTCTTAGAAGGAATCTCCATTCTATTGTATTTTCTGTATTCATTCTGCGTTGCTGTATCCCGCCAGTTATAATTCCTCTTAATTTCCTCTTCGAATGAATCTCCATTCTATTGTATTTTCTGTCTTCATTCTGCGTCGGTGTAACCCACCAGTTATAATTCCTCTTAATTTCCTCTTAGAATGAATCTCCATTCTATTGTATTTTCTGTCTTCATTCTGCGTCGGTGTAACCCACCAGTTATAATTCCTCTTAATTTCCTCTTCGAATGAATCTCCATTCTATTGCAGTTTCTGTATTCATTCTGCGTTGCTGTATCCCGTCAGTTATAAGAATTCATCTAATTCCCTCTTCAAATAAATCTCCACTCTATTGCATTTTCTGTATTCATTCTGCGTTGCTGTATCCCGCCAGTTATAATTCCTCTTAATTTCCTCTTAGAAGGAATCTCCATTCTATTGTATTTTCTGTCTTCATTCTGCGTCGGTGTAACCCACCAGTTATAATTCCTCTTAATTTCCTCTTAGAATGAATCTCCATTCTATTGTATTTTCTGTCTTCATTCTGCGTCGGTGTAACCCACCAGTTATAATTCCTCTTAATTTCCTCTTAGAAGGAATCTCCATTCTATTGTATTTTCTGTATTCATTCTGCGTTGCTGTATCCCGCCAGTTATAATTCCTCTTAATTTCCTCTTCGAATGAATCTCCATTCTATTGCAGTTTCTGTATTCATTCTGCGTTGCTGTATCCCGTCAGTTATAAGAATTCATCTAATTCCCTCTTCAAATAAATCTCCACTCTATTGCATTTTCTGTATTCATTCTGCGTTGCTGTATCCCGCCAGTTATAATTCCTCTTAATTTCCTCTTAGAAGGAATCTCCATTCTATTTTATTGTCTGTAATCATTCTGCGTTGCTGTTGATTCCTCTTATTTTCCTCTTAGAATGAATCTCTATTCTATTGTATTTTCTGTATTCATTCTTTGTTGCTGTATCTCGCCAGTTATTATGAGAATTCATCTGATTTCCTCTTCAAATAAAACTCCATTCTATTGCATTTTCTGTATTCATTCTGCGTTGTTGTATCCCGCCAGTTATGATTCCTCTTAATTTCCTCTTAGAATGAATCTCCATTCTATTTTATTGTCTGTAATCATTCTGCGTTGCTGTTGATTCCTCTTATTTTCCTCTTAGAATGAATCTCTATTCTATTGTATTTTCTGTATTCATTCTTTGTTGCTGTATCTCGCCAGTTATAATTCCTCTTAATTTCCTCTTAGAATGAATCTCTATTCTATTGTATTTGCTGTATTCATTCTGCGTTGCTGTAACTCTCCAGTTATTATAAGAATTCATCTAATTTCCTCTTCAAATAAAACTCCATTCTATTGCATATTCTGTATTCATTCTGCATCGCTTTAATATGAGAATTTGTTATAATGAGGCTATCATTCAGTTTTAAAGCCCAGCGAGAGGATCAACGCAAGAGAAAACTTTATGCTAATGACTGGTGCCAACGTGCAACATTACTCTAATTAAATAGGAGTTTGCGCCGGAGAAAACGCTGAAATATCACACAGCTTCATCGGTATTTTCCCCACATCAGTTTCCACTTTGCCTTTTTTTCATTTTTTTTTCTATTTTTTTTCTATTTTTTTTTTTTGCTTTTGTGAATTTTGATTTTAGGTGTTGCTGTGTTCATTTTCTCTATGCTTACACACACACACGCACACGCACACACACACACACACACTAAATAGTCTGGCTTATTCTTTACATATTTTCTTGCTACTTGGCCCTTTTTTTTATTTTATTTTTTTTTTTTTTGCTTTTGTGAGTTTTGATTTTAGGGGTTGTATGTTCATCTTCTCTTTGCTTACACACACACACACACACACACGCGCGCGCCAAATAGTCTGGCTTATTCTTGACATATTTTCCTCGGTCATCATACACTTGACAACACTCAGATTACCAAACAATTCTTCCCTTAAGGGTTTTTTTTTTTTGGCTTTTGTGAGTTTTGATTTTAGGGGATACGTTTTCATTTTCTCTTTACACACACACACACACACACACACACACACACCAAATAGTCTGGCTTATTCTTTACATATTTTCCTCTGTTATCATACGCCTGACAACACTGAGATTACCAAACAATTCTTCTCTCAAGGGTTTTTTTTTTTCTTTTGCTTTTGTGAGTTTTGATTTCAGGGGTTGTTATGCTCATTTTCTCTTTGCTTACACACACACACACACACACACACACACACACACACACACACACACACACACACACACACACACACACACACACCAAATAATCTGGCTTATTCTTGACATATTTTCCTCTGTCATCATACATCTGACAACACTCAGATTACCAAACAATTCTTCTCTCAAGGGTTTTTTTTTTTTTTTTTTTTGGCTTTTGTGAGTTTTGATTTTAGGGGTTATATGTTCATTTTCTCTATGCTTGCACACACACACACACACACACACACACACACACACACACACACACACACACACTAAATAGTCTGGCTTATTCTTTTCATATTTTCCTCTGTCATCATACACCTGACAACACTCAGATTACCAAACAATTCTTCTCTCAAGGGTTTTTTTTTTTTTTGGCTTTTGTGGGTTTTGATTTTAGGGGTTGTTATGTTCATTTTCTCTTTGCTTACACACACACACACACACACACACACACCCCCACACCAAATAGTCTGGCTTATTCTTGACATATTTTCCTCTGTCCTCATACATCTGACAACACTCAGATTACCAAACAATTCTTCTCTCAAAGGATTAACTATAGTCAATTCTTTTTAGTGAGGCAGATTTGCACCAACTCGCAGCGATGCCTTTTTAGCTCGGAAAAGTTTACTGATCGCTGATTGGTTTGACAAGATAATACTAACCAACCAGCGAGCAGGGAACTTTTCCGAGATAAAAGGGCACCGCTGCGAGTCAGTGCAAAGGCGCCTCATTAAAAAAAATGAGTATAGTGCACTGTAATTGTTCAGTGGCCACTTTTCTCTTGGTAAGGGTAGAAGAGACTCTTTAGCTATGGTA